>NC_057804.1:317331054-317440710 GCF_018294505.1 Triticum aestivum | reverse complement strand
GTGCCCTTCCACCGCCGCCGCCCGGGCCCAAGGGCCCGAGCGCGCTGCCGCCAGGCTTCGGCCTCCTCGCCGCCAAGCTCCGTCGTCGTCGCCTCGCCGGCGACCGCGGCTTTGCCGGCCACTCGACCGTGCCAGAGCCCCATCGCCAGCGCGCCTCCTTGCCTCCTCTTTGTTGCCGCCTCGCGGGACCCCACCGGAGTTGTCCCGCGCCGGAACCCCATCGTCCCATCGTCGCCGTTCGCCGCCCGCCGTCACCGGAGTTGCCTCGTCCCGGATCCGGCCGGGCAGGACCAGATCCACCAGCCCGCCGATCCAAACGGCCTCCCCATCCCGGATCTCTCCATCCCGGAACCAACTCGTCCTGCGTTGACTTTTCGCGGAGGTGATTTTCTTCTAAGTCCCCGGATCCGCTAACATTATCATGCCATGTTCGACCTGCTATATCTCTACATCCGTTGCTCAGTTTTGTGCGTGTAATATGTCAAATTGTTCGCCTCGACTAGTACATCATTTCATTCCATTGCAGCATATTCATTTGAGCTCATCTTGATGCTTGAATCATCATTGCAAGAGTGCTTCATGATGTTATCTGCTGTCTGTTATCAGAACGAGCTCTTTTGTCATTTTTGCCATGATTGATGTGTGCATCCTATGAGGTTGATGTCTACATGTGTTTTGAACTATGCCATGTATTTTTGTGATCAATGTGGTGACTAGCACAAGCATGCAAACTAGGCATCGTGATGTTGCTGATTTTAGTCCCTGTTCTGATGTTATTTTGATGCCATGTAAACTTGATGCTACAGAGAGATCCATGCATATTTTGAGATACTTCAGTAAGGGTGTTTTGAACATGTGGTTATTGTCTATCCATTCATGCCCCTGGTTTTAATTATGGAGTAGTCTAGAATGTCATTTTCGTGCTCTACTTTTGCTTCAAAATGTTTCCTGGCAGATTGTTTACATGTTATTCAATTTTGCCAAGGTTGTTGGAGTTGATCCTTGCATGCTATGAACTTGTTCTTGCCTTGGTTTATTTCACAAACATGACTTCTTGATGATGCTATGCTTATCTTGTTATGCAATGACTTGTGGTGAGTGATTTGAGCTTGTTAAGTAGGGTACATGATGTTGCTGTTTTGCTAGGCTGAATCTGTTATTTCGTGATGCTATATAAACATGTTGCTACTAGTCAGTCTATGCATAATCTGGAGATGCCCACTAAATATGTTTTGTTCTACATGTTATACCCTATCCATCCATGCTCCTGGTTGCATTTATAGCTTTCTGTAGCTTGTTCATATCTTGCTTCAAAGTTGCTTGATAATGTTGCTGTCAGCCTGTTAACATTAAGTTCAGTTGTTGCCATGTGTTTTCCTAGTGTTCCATGCACCCTATGAACTTGCTCTTGCCATGCTTAGCTTCACAAACATGTCTTCTTACTGTTGGTTGCCTTGCCATGCCATGTTTTACCCTGTAGTGAGTTGCACAAGCTCATTTACATGCCTTCATAATTCTGTTCCTGCCATGTTTGAATCTGTAATATAACTTGCCATGTTTACATGGGTGCCATCATATTTTCTGATCCTTTTTGGCTTATGGTCAGTAAGGGACTTTTGATCTATGCAATTAGTAGATTCATGCCATGCCTTTGTTTGCCATGATAAGTTCCTGTAACATGTTGTTTGATAGCTCTAAACATTGCAACCTGATGTTAATTTCTGCAAAGTCTGAAACTGATATTATTTGCAATCTTGCCATGTGTGTTTGAGCTTGTTCTAGTGATTTCTGGAGATAGCTCAGTGTTCATGTTTTGTTATGCTTTACCTGTACATCATGTCCATGCCTTTTGTTATCATGTTGGGGTGCTGTAGCATGTTTTTTGGTGCTTACAATATGCCTAGTTGCTGTTTTGGGCAGATTGTTGTGATGTCTTGTATAGAGTGTATGTGTGGAACCGTTGCTCCGTTTTGAGTGTGCTCTATATGAAACTTGCTTAGAATTGCATGTAATTTCAAATTATTATGTTGCATCCATGTTTTGAGGTGTTTGCTTGATGTTTGGGTGCATTTTGCATCAATGTCATGTTTAACTTGTTTTGCTCATATCTTCTAGGCCGTAGCTCCGAACTAAATGAACTTTATATGTAACCTGACTAGAATCTCGTGTAGATCATCTTTGTGCATCTTAACTTGATGTTTAACAACTTGAACATAAGGCTTATTCAGATCTGGACCAATTTCGAAACTTGCATATGAGGACTTACCGGAATTGTTATATGTTGTTCCCGGCCTCATTTAAACTTGCCTTGATGTGTTGTTCTTGTTTGCATCATCTCTAGCCATGAGTAGCTTCATGTAGCCTTCGTCATGCATCATACTTGTTTGTGCATCATGTCGTGTTCTTGTGTGGTGTGTTTACCATGTTGTGTGCTTCTTCTCGATAGTTCCTGTATCGTTGCGATCGTGAGGATTCGTTCGTCTACGCTTGGTTCGGCTTCATCCGTTCGTCTTCTTCATGGACTCGTTCTTCTTCCTTGCGGGATTTCAGGCAAGATGACCGCTACCCTGGATCTCACTACTATCATTGCTATGCTAGTTGCTTCATTCTATCGCTATGCTGTGTTACCTATCTTCTGCTCATCAAGCCTCCCATATTGCCATGAACCTCTAACCTGTGACACCTTTCCTATGCAAACCGTTGTTTGGCTATGTTACCGCTTTGCTCAGCCCCTCTTATAGCGTTGCTAGTTGCAGGTGAAGTTGAAGATTTCTCCATGGTGGACAGGATTTTGGTTGGGATATCACAATATCTCTTATATTATTAATGCATCTATATACTTGGTAAAGGGTGGAAGACTCGGCCTTATGCCTGGTGTTTTGTTCCACTCTTGCCGCCCTAGTTTCCGTCATACCGGTGTTATGTTCCCGGATTTTGTGTTCCTTACACGGTCGGGTGATTTATGGGACCCCCTTGACAGTTCGCTTTGAATAAAACTCCTCCAGCAAGGCCCAACCTTGGTTTTACATTTGCCTCACCTAGCCCTTTTTCCCTTGGGAGTCGCGCTCTCGAGGGTCATCTTTATTTTATCCCCCCCCCCGGGCCAGTGCTCGTCGTGAGTGTTGGTCCAACCTGTCAACCGCCAGTGGCCACCAGGGGCAACTCTGGGCCGGCCTACCGGAAGTTTGGACAATTCGGTGTGCCCTGAGAACGAGATATGTGCAGCTCCTATCGGGATTTGTCGGCACAGCGGGAGGCTTTGCTGGTCTTGTTTTACCATTGTCGAAATGTCTTGTAAACCGGGATTCCGAGTCTGATCGGGTCTTCCTGGGAGAAGGTATATCCTTCGTTGATCGCGAGAGCTTATCATGGGCTAAGTTGGGACACCCCTGCAGGGTATAATCTTTCGAAAGTCGTGCCTGCGGTTATAGGCAGATGGGAATTTGTTAATGTCCGGTTGTAGCTAACTTGACACCAGATCCGAATTAAAACGCATCAACCGCGTGTGTAGCCGTGATGGTCTTTTTTTGGCGGAGTCCGAGAAGTGAACACGGTTTCTGGGTTATGTTTGACGTAAGTAGGAGTTCAGGATCACTTCTTGATCATTGCTAGCTTCACGACCGTTCCTTTGCTCTCTTCTCGCTCTTATTTGCATATGTTAGCCACCATATCATGCTTAGTCGCTGCTGCAGCCTCACCACTTTACCCCTTCCTTTCCCTTTAAGCTTTGCTAGTCTTGATACCCATGGTAATGGGATTGCTGAGTCCTCGTGGCTCACAGATTACTACAACAACAGTTGCAGGTACAGGTTGTGCGATGATCATGACGCGAGAGCGATGCTTGCTTGCGTTGAGTTCTTCTTCTGCTTCTTCTTCGATCAGGGATAGGTTCCAGGTCGGCAGCCTGGGCTAGCAGGGTGGATGTCGTTTGAGTTTCTGTTTGTGTTTCATCCATAGTCGGATGATGCTCTGATGTATTGTGATGTTGTATTCATGTGGCATTGTATGCCTCTTGTATGTATCCCCATCTATTATGTAATGTTGATGTAATGATAACCACCTTGCAAAAGCGTTTCAATATGCGGGTCTATCCTTGGTGGGACCTTCGAGTTCCTTTTGGATAGGGTCGCATATTGGGCGTGACACGACGTCCTCGCACGTTCGTAGTCGGATCGTCAAAGTCGACTTCCACCAAAGCGATATCCATCATCTCATCAAAAGACGGGACACCTTTGCCTCTATCATCAATGAGGTTGGAGTAGGGTTGGAAGTCGGCGATCTTCTTGATGGGATGATTGAGTCCATTCAAGAATCGTGCCATTGTTTGCTCATCATCCTCCGTGACATTGGCTCGAATCATGGCAATCTCCATTTCCTTGTAGTATCCTTCAACACTCTTTGTTCCTTGTTTAAGGAGTGTAGCTTCTTGAAGAGATCGCGGTTGTAGTATGTGGGCACAAAACATGCTCGGATGACATCTTTCATTTGAGCCCAAGTGGTGATTGGAGGTTCACCTCTTGCTTGTCGGCGCGCCAGGACTTGTTCCCACCATATGAGCACATAGTCTTGGAACTCAAGTGATGCCATAGCGATCTTCTTCTCTTCCTCATAGTTGTGCAAACGAAAGATTTTGTCGACCTTCAATGCCCATGAGAGGTACTGTTCCGGATCATTGCTTCCATTGAACTTGGGCATTGTGAATTTGAGCTTGCCATAGCGTTGCTCTTTATTGTGTTTTTGGCGATGGTGATGATGACGCCCTTAACGTGGAGGGTAATCATCCTCATGTTGCTCTTGGCATGGAGGAAGTCCATGGTCAACTTGCTCTTGTTGAACTTGAGGTTGATTTGGAGCTTGACGAGCTTGTGAAGGAGCTTGGGGAACTTGACATTGCACGCGTGGTTGGTAGTTCCTCTCTTGGATTTCTTCTTGAAGGGATTCCTCTTGGTTGCGCCGTTTGCGATTGTGGTTGGCGATAGCTCGACTTGATTCTTGAAGGGCACGTTCCGCCTCAAGAGCTTGTGCTTCTCGTTGTTGTTGTTGAAGACGTTGAGCCTCGGCGTCTTGTTGCTCTTGGGGTAGACGCGCTCGTTCTTCCTCTTGGCGCCGTAGTCGTTGTCGTTCTTGAGCTTGAGCAAAAGCGACTTGGTTTGATTGAGGACAAGGCACTTTCTCATCGGCTTGCTCTTGTGAATGCTTGACGTGTAGCGGGTTGCAAGATGCATGACGGTCTTGACGCGCGGCTCGTCGAAGAGTGTTCGAAGATGGAGTACTTGAGACGGAGAAGGAATCGTCGGAGTGTCGACTTGAGTGGCTCCGTCTTGAGTATGACGATGTAGAAGGAGGTCGGTTCACCAACAAGGCGCGGATCTCGTCCATTCTTGCATCGTTCTCTTGCTTGTGCGCATCGAGCTTGTTGTCGAAGTAGTCTCTTGTATGTTGCTCGGAGAGTCACAAGTCGGTGGCGAGGTTGTCAATGCGGTCCTTCATTGCTTGTTGCTCCTGATGCAACGCTCATTGTGCACAAAAGAGGTGGCTCTTGGTGACGTATGATGACATGTCATCGTCTTGCTCGATGAAGAGTGGGTTGGTAGAAGTACTTGGCCTATCCATCATTTCAAGCAAAATGTGAGTGGTAGAAGGAGAAGAACTTATACCAATGTACCTTTGACCTTTGTTGATGATGAATCAAGTTCACTCAAATGCGGACAATGAAATAGCACTATTGGTACCAATTCTTGTCGGTTCTCACACCTACACAAGTAAAAGCTTATGGTGGAGCTTGGTTAGGATGGTGGCACAAAATTTGATGCAATTGAAAGCGAGATTCAATAATGTTGGAAAAGATTCACAAATTTGCAAATGCAACAAGTAGACCAAGCAAGTAGGGGTACATGGAAACACACACGCAAATAGATAAATGGGATTGTGCAAACCAAAAGTGAGCCAAAATATGGAATCCACGAAAATGCTCTTGTTGCACAATACTAGAGAGACGCTAGCACGATTGCACGATAGGCGGATACGGAGCTTGTGCACAACCTACTAGGTCAAAATGCAACGATCTCTATCCCAAGTATGCTATATGTATGGTATTTCGGTGCTATGATCCAAGATGATCTTATATGACAGTCTTAATGTAGTATGATGCTATGGTTCTTGCTTATAAGCTCTTTGCTTATCTTTCCTCTTTGCTTAAAAGCTTGGGTGGCTCTTTCACTTTTGAGCTCTTTTCTCATGCAAAACTTCACGAACCAAGATAGCAATTGCGTATGCTATGACAACTTTGTGACACACAAGTTGATTCCAAGATATGCACCACGGTGTTATGGTATGTATGCTATGGAGTATGATCACTAATGTGCATAAGTCACGTTGTCGGCAATACTCAATGGCTAGTCTCGATGGGTAAGCTATGCAAAAATAAGGCCATGTGGGGTATCAATGCAATTGCAAGGTATGACAAAGATGTCGTCGAGGTTACCGTCCTTGGCGATGTTGAGTAGTCGATGGAGATGAGCGGTGGTGATGGTGACGTCAAACCATACCTATATAGCCGAAACACAATAGGACACGGGAACCACAACTCAAAATCTCAAAGACCAAAACGTGTCAAAATCGACATAGGAGGTAGCGGTGAGCGGTGGTGGTGTTTGTGGAAGGTGTTGTGGGTATGCGGAAGGAGGCGTGGGCACCAGGGCAAAATTGGGCGAAAGTATGCGGAAGTGGCGTGGGGGTGGAATTTCTTTTCCCAGGTGCCAGATGTCCGGGCCAGCTGTCGGATGTCCAGTGCGCCGGATGTTTGGTGGACACGGGGCGGATGTCCGGGCTCTGGATCGGGGACGAACACGATGAACTCCACGGGGAAAATTGCAAGTCCGGGGCAAAATTTGGACGAATTGGTGGATGGAAAAGGGTGGGGAGGGTGGGGAAAGCTAGATCCACACGCAGCAACACAAATCCGTGGACCAAATCCAACAAAATTTCATCACACCAGCAAATCACAAAAAAAAATTGGGGCTATTTTTGGTGGGGATTTTCGGATTTAGGACGAAAACAACAAAATCAAGCTAGAAAAAGAGGTGTAGGGGCTCCAAAAACGTGATCAACGTGGCTCATGATACCAAGATGATGTAGGATAAAACCCTAGGTGGACAATCTTTCACGTTTGGAGTGGATACTACGGGGAATCACGAAGAACACGCGGAAGCACAAAGGGGAAACAAGGGGAAAACGAGAGAGAATCACTAAACCGACAAGGAATCAATCACACAAGTGCTAGATCACCGAAAACAAAGAGTAACTCATGATCCACAATCAACAAAGGTAAGGATACAAAGGAACCGTTCTTCTCCGCGAGGAGGTCTTGATGGTATTCCCTAGAAAGGGGTCTTGAATCCGCTTGGGGGATCTTCTCCGAAGAGGTCGTGAACTCCGAGGAGAAGTATCCAAGTGGATGAGCAAGGCTCTCACACAAATATGAGCTAAACCAATGCTAACCCTAGAACGTACGGGATGAGGGAGTATATATAGTCAAAGGGCGAAGGGGTACACGGGTCACGGCCCAAAGGAGCTGCGCGCAGGCAGAGGGCGCCGGATGTCCGGGCGATGGGCCGGATGTCCGGGCGCTCACGAGGTGCCGGATGTCTGGGCTGGAGGGGCCGGATGTCCGGGCCAGTGGAGTTGACTCTTCTGTGCACTTGAGGGGCGACGCCGGATGTCCGCTCGGAGGGGCCGGATGTCCGCGGCTTCGGGAGGCGCCGGATGTCCGGGGTGAACGCCGGATGTCCGGGCTATCGGGGCAAGCTTCTATGCTCCCTGGACACCAGTGCCGGTGTTGGAAATATGCCCTAGAGGCAATAATAAAAGTGTTATTATTATATTTCTTTGTTCATGATAATAGTCTTTTATTCATGCTATAACTGTATTACCCAGAAATCGTAATACACGTGTGAATACATAGACCACAATATGTCCCTAGTGAGCCTCTAGTTGACTAGTTCGTTGTGATCAACAGATAGTCATGGTTTCCTGGCTATGGACATTGGATGTCGTTGATAACGGGATCACATCATTAGGAGAATGATGTGATGGACAAGACCCAATATTAAGCATAGCACAAGATCGTGTAGTTCGTTTTGCTAGAGCTTTTTCAATGTCAAGTATCTCTTCCTTAGACCATGAGATCGTGTAACTCCCGGATACCGTAAGAGTGCTTTGGGTGTACCAAACGTCACAACGTAACTGGGTGACTATAAAGGTTCATTATAGGTATCTCCGAAAGTGTCTGGTGGGTTGACACGGATCGAGACTGGGATTTGTCACTCCGTATGACGGAGAGGTATCTCTGGGCCCACTCGGTAATGCATCATCATAATGAGCTCAAAGTGACCAAGTGTTTGATCACGAGATCATGCATTGCGGTACGAGTAAAGTGACTTGCCGGTAACGAGACTGAACAAGGTATTGGGATACCGACGATCGAGTCTCGGGCATGTAACGTACCGATTGACAAAGGGAATTGTATACGGGGTTTGATCGAATCCTCGACATCGTGGTTCATCCGATGAAAACATCGAGGAGCATGTGGGAGCCAACATGGGTATCCAGATCCCGCTGTTGGTTATTGACCTAAGGTCGTCTCGGTCATGTCTGCATGTCTCCCGAACCCGTAGGGTCTGCACACTTAAGGTTCGGTGATGCTAGGGTTATCAGGAAGACAAGTATGTGATTACCGAATGTTGTTCGGAGTCCCGGATGAGATCCCGGACGTCACGAGGAGTTCCGGAATGGTCCGGAGGTAAAGATTTATATAAGGAAAGTGGTTAAACGGACACCGGAAAGTTTCGGTGGCATACCGGTATTGTACCGGGGCCATCGGAAGGGTTCCGGGGGTCCACCGGGTGGGGCCACCCCTCCCGGGGGGCCACATGGGCTGTGTGGGAAGGGAGCCAGCCCCTAGTGGGCTGGGCGCGCCTCCCCACCTAGGCCCATGCGGCTAGGGCAAGGGGAGGGGAAACCCTAAAGGGGGCGCCCCCTAGCTTGGGGGGCAAGCCTCCCCTCTTTCCCCTCTCCCTTTGGCCGCCGCCCCCTCTAGGGTTTCCCCTAGAGGGCCGGCCCCCCTAGCCCCTTCCCCTATATATAGAGGGGTGAGGGGAGGGCTGCTACACCCCAACTCAAGGCGCAGCCCCTCCCCTCCCCAACACCTCTCCTCCGTACGTGCTCGGCGAAGCCCTGTCGGAGTACTTCTGCACCAACTACACCACGCCGTCGTGCTGCCGTTGGAGTTGTCTTCCTCAACCTCTCCTTCCTCCTTGCTGGATCAAGACGGAGGAGACGTCGCCCGTACCGTACGTGTGTTGAACGCGGAGGTGCTGTCCGTTCAGCACTTGGTCATCGATGATCCGAATCACAACGAGTACGACTCCATCATCACCATCCCCTTGAACGCTTCCGCACTTGATCTACGAGTGGAAAATTTTTAATTTTCTGCAACATTCCCCAACAGTGGCATCATGAGCTAGGTCTATGCGTAGTTCTCTTTGCACGAGTAGAACACAATTTTGTTGTGGGCGTAGATCTTGTCAACTTGCTTGCCGCTACTAGTCTTATCTTGCTTCAGCGGTATTGTGGGATGAAGCGGCCCGGACCAACCTTACACGTACGCTTACGTGAGACCGGTTCCACCGACTGACATGCACTAGTTGCATAAGGTGGCTGGCAGGTGTCTGTCTCTCCCACTTTAGTTGGAGCGGATTCGATGAAAAGGGTCCTTATGAAGGGTAAATAGAAGTTGAGAATATCACGTTGTGGTTATTCGTAGGTAAGAAAACGTTCTTGCTAGAACCCAATTGCAGCCACGTAAAAGATGCAACAACAATTAGAGGACGTCTAACTTGTTTTTGCAGCAATTGTCATGTGATGTGATATGGCCAGAAGTTGTGATGAATGATGAATGATATATTGTGATGTATGAGATCATGTTCTTGTAATAGGAATCACGACTTGCATGTCGATGAGTATGACAACCGGCAGGAGCCATAGGAGTTGTCTTTATTTTCTATGACCTGCGTGTCATTGAAGAACGCCATGTAAACTACTTTACTTTATTTGCTAAACGCGTTAGTCATAGAAGTAGAAGTAGTCGTTGGCGTGACAACTTCATGAAGACACGATGATGGAGATCATGGTGTCATGCCGGTGACAAGATGATCATGGAGCCCCGAAGATGAAGATCAAAGGAGCTATATGATATTGGCCATATCATGTCACTACTTTATATAATTGCATGTGATGTTTATTATGTTTATGCATCTTGTTTACTTAGATCGACGGTAGTAAATAAGATGATCCCTTATAACAATTTCAAGAAAGTATTCCCCCTAACTGTGCACCGTTGCTAAAGTTCGTCGTTTCGAAGCACCACGTGATGATCGGGTGTGATAGATCCTTACGTTCACATACAACGGGTGTAAGACAATTTTACACATGCAAAAACACTTAGGGTTAACTTGACGAGCCTAGCATGTACAGACATGACCTCGGAAAACGGAGACCAAAAGGTCGAACACGAGTCGTATGGAAGATACGATCAACATGAGAATGTTCACCGACGATGACTAGTCCGTCTCACGTGATGATCGGACACGGCCTAGTCGACTCGGATCGTGTAACACTTAGATGACTAGAGGGATGTCTAATCTGAGTGGGAGTTCATTCAATAATTTGATTAGATGAACTTAATTATCATGAACTTAGTCTAAAACCTTTTGCATAATATGTCTTGTAGATCAAATGGCCAACGCTCATGTCAACATGAACTTCAACGCGTTCCTAGAGAAAACCAAGCTGAAAGATGATGGCAGCAACTATAAGGACTGGGTCCGGAACCTGAGGATCATCCTCATAGCTGCCAGGAAACAATATGTCCTAGAAGGACCGCTAGGTGACGCTCTCGTCCCAGAGAACCAAGACATTATGAATGCTTGGCAGTCTCGTGCTGATGATTACTCCCTCGTTCAGTGTGGCATGCTTTACAGCTTAGAACCGGGGCTCCAAAAGCGTTTTGAGCATCACGGAGCATATGAGATGTTCGAAGAGCTGAAACTAGTTTTCCAAGCTCACGCCCGGGTCAAGAGATATGACATCTCCGAAAAATTCTATAGTTGTAAGATGGAGGAAAATAGTTCTGTCAGTGAGCACATACTCAAGATGTCTGGGTTGCACAATCGTATGACCCAGCTGAATATTAACCTCCCTAATGAGGCAGTCATTGACAGAATCCTTCAGTCGCTCCCACCAAGCTACAAGAGCTTTGTGATGAACTACAATATGCAGGGGATGGTAAAGACCATTCTTGAAGTATTTTCTATGCTGAAGTCAGCAGAGGTTGAAATCAAGAAAGAACATCAAGTGTTGATGGTCAATAAGACCACTAAGTTCAAGAAGGGCAAGGGTAAGAAGAACTTCAAGAAGGACGGCAAAGAGGTTGCCGCGCCCGGCAAGCCAGTTGCCAGGAAGAAGTCAAAGAATGGACCCAAGCCTGAGATTGAGTGCTTTTATTGCAAGGAGAAGGGTCACTGGAAGCGGAACTGCCCCAAATACTTAGCGGATAAGAAGGCCGACAACACTAAAGGTATATTTGATATACATGTAATTGATGTGTACCTTACCAGTACTCGTAGTAACTCCTGGGTATTTGATACCGGTGCCGTTGCTCATATTTGTAACTCACAGCAGGGGCTGCGGAATAAGCGGAGACTGGCAAAGGACGAGGTGACGATGCGCGTCGGGAATGGTTCCAGAGTCGATGTGATCGCCGTCGGCACGCTACCTCTACATTTACCCACGGGATTAGTTTTGAACCTTAATAATTGTTATTTAGTGCCGAGTTTGAGCATGAACATTGTATCTGGATCTCGTTTAATACGAGATGGCTACTCATTTAAGTCTGAGAATAATGGTTGTTCGATTTATATGAGAGATATGTTTTATGGTCATGCTCCGATGGTCAATGGTTTATTCTTAATTAATCTCGAGCGTAATACTACACATATTCATAGCATGAATACCAAAAGATGTAAAGTTGATAACGATAGTCCCACATACTTGTGGCACTGCCACCTTGGTCACATTGGTGTCAAGCGCATGAAGAAGCTCCATGCTGATGGACTTTTAGAGTCTCTCGATTATGAATCATTTGACACATGCGAACCATGCCTCATGGGCAAGATGACCAAGACTCCGTTCTCCGAAACAATGGAGCGAGCAACCAACTTGTTGGAAATCATACATACCGATGTGTGCGGTCCAATGAGCGTTGAGGCTCGCGGAGGATATCATTATGTTCTCACTCTCACTGATGACTTAAGTAGATATGGGTATGTCTACTTAATGAAACACAAGTCTGAGACCTTTGAAAAGTTCAAGGAATTTCAGAATGAGGTAGAGAATCAACGTGACCGAAAGATAAAAGTCACGAATTTGGTACACACTTAAGGAAATGTGGAATCGTTTCACAACTCACGCCGCCTGGAACACCTCAGCGTAAGGTGTGTCCGAACGTCGTAATCGCACTCTATTAGATATGGTACGATCTATGATGTCTCTTACCGATTTACCACTATCATTTTGGGGATACGCTCTAGAGACAGCTACATTCACTTTAAATAGGGCACCGTCTAAATCCATTGAGACAACACCGTATGAATTATGGTTTGGGAAGAAACCTAAGATGTCGTTTCTAAAAGTTTGGGGATGCGATGCCTATGTCAAGAAACTTCAACCTGAAAAGCTCGAACCCAAGTCGGAAAAATGCGTCTTCATAGGATACCCTAAAGAAACAATTGGGTATACCTTCTACTTAAGATCCGAGGGCAAAATATTTGTTGCCAAGAACGGATCCTTTCCGGAAAAAGAGTTTCTCTCGAAAGAAGTAAGTGGGAGGAAAGTAGAACTCGATGAAGTACTACCTCTTGAACCGGAAAGTAGTGCAGCCCAGGAAAATGTTCCTGTGATGCCTACACCAACTGAAGAGGAAAATAATGATGATCAAGGTACTTCGGATCAAGTTGCTACTGAACTTCATAGGTCCAGAAGGACACGTTCCGCACCAGAGTGGTACGGCAACCCTGTCCTGGAAATCATGTTGTTAGACAACGGTGAACCTTCGAACTATGAAGAAGCGATGGCGGGCCCAGATTCCAACAAATGGCTAGAAGCCATGAAATCCGAGATAGAATCCATGTATGAAAACAAAGTATGGACTTTGACTGACTTGCCCGATGATCGGCGAGCGATAGAAAACAAGTGGATCTTTAAGAAGAAGACGGACGCGGATGGTAATGTTACCATCTATAAAGCTCGACTTGTCGCTAAGGGTTATCAGCAAGTTCAAGGGATTGACTACGATGAGACTTTCTCTCCCGTGGCGAAGCTTAAGTCCGCCCGAATCATGTTAGCAATTGCCGCATACTATGATTATGAGATATGGCAGATGGACGTCAAAACGACATTCCTTAACGGTCATCTTAAGGAAGAACTGTATATGATGCAGCCGGAGGGTTTTGTCGATCCTAAGAATGCTAACAAAGTATGCAAGCTCCAGCGATCCATTTATGGGCTGGTGCAAGCATCTCGGAGTTGGAACATTCGCTTTGATGAGATGATCAAAGCGTTTGGGTTTATGCAGACTTATGGAGAAGCCTGCGTTTACAAGAAAGTGAGTGGGAGCTCTGTAGCATTTCTCATATTATATGTAGATGACATACTTTTGATGGGAAATGATATAGAATTCTTGGACAGCATTAAGGCCTACTTGAATAAGTGTTTTTCAATGAAGGACCTTGGAGAAGCTGCTTATATATTAAGCATCAAGATCTATAGAAATAGATCGAGACGCCTCATAGGTCTTTCACAAAGCACATACCTTGATAAAATTTTGAAGAAGTTCAAAATGGATCAGTCCAAGAAGGGGTTCTTCCCTGTATTGCAAGGTGTGAGATTGAGCTCGGCTCAATGCCCGACCACGGCAAAATATATAGAAGAGATGAGTGTCATCCCCTATGCTTCAGCCATAGGATCTATTATGTATGCCATGATGTGTACCAGACCTGATGTAAACCTTGCCGTAAGTTTGGTAGGAAGGTACCAAAGTAATCCCGGCAAGGAACACTGGACAGCGGTCAAGAATATCCTGAAGTACCTGAAAAGGACAAAGGACATGTTTCTCGTTTATGGAGGTGACGAAGAGCTCGTCGTAAAGGGTTACGTCGATGCTAGCTTCGACACAGATCTGGATGACTCTAAGTCACAAACCGGATACGTGTATATGTTGAATGGTGGAGCAGTAAGCTGGTGCAGCTGCAAGCAGAGCGTGGTGGCGGGATCTACATGTGAAGCGGAGTACATGGCAGCCTCGGAGGTAGCACATGAAGCTATTTGGGTGAAGGAGTTCATCACCGACCTAGGAGTCATACCCAATGCGTCGGGGCCGATCAAACTTTTCTGTGACAATACTGGAGCTATTGCCCTTGCGAAGGAGCCCAGATTTCACAAGAAGACCAGGCACATCAAGCGTCGTTTCAACTCCATCCGTGAGAATGTTCAAGATGGAGACATAGAAATTTGCAAAGTACATACAGATCTGAATGTCGCAGATCCGTTGACTAAACCTCTCTCGCGAGCGAAACATGATCAACACCAGAACTCTATGGGTGTTCGATTCATCACAATGTAACTAGATTATTGACTCTAGTGCAAGTGGGAGACTGTTGGAAATATGCCCTAGAGGCAATAATAAAAGTGTTATTATTATATTTCTTTGTTCATGATAATAGTCTTTTATTCATGCTATAACTGTATTATCCGGAAATCGTAATACACGTGTGAATACATAGACCACAATATGTCCCTAGTGAGCCTCTAGTTGACTAGTTCGTTGTGATCAACAGATAGTCATGGTTTCCTGGCTATGGACATTGGATGTCGTTGATAACGGGATCGCATCATTAGGAGAATGATGTGATGGACAAGAGCCAATATTAAGCATAGCACAAGATCGTGTAGTTCGTTTTGCTAGAGCTTTTTCAATGTCAAGTATCTCTTCCTTAGACCATGAGATCGTGTAACTCCCGGATACTGTAAGAGTGCTTTGGGTGTACCAAACGTCACAACGTAACTGGGTGACTATAAAGGTGCATTATAGGTATCTCCGAAAGTGTCTGTTGGGTTGACACGGATCGAGACTGGGATTTGTCACTCCGTATGGCGGAGAGGTATCTCTGGGCCCACTCGGTAATGCATCATCATAATGAGCTCAAAGTGACCAAGTGTTTGATCACGGGATCATGCATTGCGGTACGAGTAAAGTGACTTGCCGGTAACGAGACTGAACGAGGTATTGGGATACCGACGATCGAGTCTCGGGCATGTAACGTACCGATTGACAAAGGGAATTGTATACGGGGTTTGATCGAATCCTCGACATCATGGTTCATCCGATGAAAACATCGAGGAGCATGTGGGAGCCAACATGGGTATCTAGATCCCGCTGTTGGTTATTGACCTGAGGTCGTCTCGGTCATGTCTGCATGTCTCCCGAACCCGTAGGGTCTACACACTTAAGGTTCGGTGACGCTAGGGTTATCAGGAAGACAAGTATGTGATTACCGAATGTTGTTCGGAGTCCCGGATGAGATCCCGGACGTCACGAGGAGTTCCGAAATGGTCCGGAGGTAAAGATTTATATAAGGAAAGTGGTTAAACGGACACCGGAAAGTTTTGATGGCATACCGGTATTGTACCGGGGCCACCGGAAGGGTTCCGGGGGTCCACCGGGTGGGGCCACCCCTCCCGGGGGCCACATGGGCTGTGTGGGAGAGGGAGCCAGCCCCTAGTGGGCTGGGCGCGCCTCCCCACCTAGGCCCATGCGGCTAGGGCAAGGGGAGGGGAAACCCTAAAGGGGGCGCCCCCTAGCTTGGGGGGCAAGCCTCCCCTCTTTCCCCTCTCCCTTTGGCCGCCGCCCCCCCTCTAGGGTTTCCCCTAGAGGGCCGGCCCCCCTAGCCCCTTCCCCTATATATAGAGGGGTGAGGGGAGGGCTGCTACACCCCAACTCAAGGCGCAGCCCCTCCCCTCCCCAACACCTCTCCTCCTCCGTAAGTGCTCGGTGAAGCCCTGTCGGAGTACTTCTGCACCAACTACACCACGCCGCCGTGCTGCCGTTGGAGCTGTCTTCCTCAACCTCTCCTTCCTCCTTGCTGGATCAAGACGGAGGAGACGTCGCCCGTACCGTACGTGTGTTGAACGCGGAGGTGCTGTCCGTTCAGCACTTGGTCATCGGTGATCCGAATCACGACGAGTACGACTCCATCATCACCATCCCCTTGAACGCTTTCGCACTTGATCTACAAGTGGCATGTAGATGCAAACTCACTCCCTTGACTCGTTGCTTAGATGAACTCATAGATGGATCTTGGTGAAACCGTAGGAAAAATTTTAATTTTCTGCAACGTTCCCCAACAGTCGGATGTCCGGGATTTAGGTCGGATTTCCGGTGGGGGCCGGATGTCTGGGCTGGACGCCGGATGTCCGGTCCGTGTAGCTTCTTCTGCAGATGCCTGGCCTTGTGGATCTCCAAGGGCCGGATGTCCGGGGTCCTGGCCGGATGTCCGGTGCCTGGAGGCTGTCCTTGCCTTCTTCCATGGGTTCTCTTCTTCCACAGACTTGGGGTCTTGACCATCTTCACGTGCATCCTCAGGAGGGTCCTCTTGGTAGCTAATCATGCACAACATTCCGGATTGAGGTAGTAGCCATGTCTCGAGAGGATCATATGAGATATCATAAAGGAGAGAAGTCACCTCGGTCTCAAGAGCTCTAGCATGTGCTCTAGTCATGGGTCCTCTTGAGGCTTGGTGAGGCGATGGAAGGTCCATGGGAATGACCGAAGGATGCTCCGCATCAACATGGTTACTACCTCAAACGGAAACGCTATGCATACTCAGATACCAAGGAGTTAACCATGGAGAAGCTAAGAAGCTAGGAGGACCGGAAGCGGAAGACATGCGTGAAGACGGAGAGGAAAAACGCCAAGTCCCAGACTGGCCGGACGATCCGGACGGCAGCCCGGACGATCCGGACAGAGCCCGCATGATCCGGACCCCGGCCCGGACGACCCGGCTAACGCGCCCCGAAGACACCCGAAGCTCCCACCTGAAGCCGGATCATCCGGACCCCACCCCGGATCATTCGGACCCTTCCCGGACATCCGGACCTGCACCGCCACCGCCTGTGTCACCAGCTCATCCGGACCTCCACCCGGATCATCCGGACCAACCCGGATCATCTGGCTCCATCCCCGGATCATCCGGCCAGCGCCTGCGCGCGTGTGTTGGGCTGAGCCCATGTACCCCTTCGCCCCCTAGCCTATATATAGGACTCCTCCTCCTCACTTTGAGACTTAGCATTGGTTTAGCTCATAGTTTGTGTGAGAGCCTTGCTCATCCACTTGGTTACTTCTCGGAGCTCACGACCTCTTCGAAGAAGATCCCCCAAGCGGATTCAAGACCCCTTCAAGGGAAGACCATCAAGACCTCCTCACGGAGAAGAACGGCTACCTTTGTATCTTTCCTTTGTTGATTTTGAATCTTGTGCTACCTCATGTGTTCGGTGATCTAGCCCTTGTGTGATCGATTACTTGTCGGTTTAGTGATCCTCTCGTTTTCCCCCGTGATTTCCTCGTGTTCTTTCACGCGTTCTTCGTGTTTCCCCCGTAGGATCCTCTCCAAACGTGAAATATCGTCCCCTAGGGTTCCGCCCTACATCATCTTGGTATCATGAGCCACGTTGATCACGTTTTTGGAGCCCCTACCCTTCGTTTTCTAGCTTGATTTTGTTGATTTAGTCCTAAATCCAAAAATCCCCACCAAAAGTAGCCCCAAATGTTTTTTTGATTTGTTGGTTTTGATGATATTTTGTTGATTTTGATCCGTGGATTTGCTTGGTTTCAAGTGGATCTTGCTTTTCCCCACCTTCTCCCCCTCGAAATCCGTCCAAAATCCCTGGAATCGTCGAAATTCTCACCGTTTTCGAGTTCATCCCGAGCAGTTCCCGACCGCGATTGACCTGCCCGGATCATCCGGACGCACCCGGATCATCCGGCTCCTGGCCTGGATCATCTGGCTTCCTCTGCCGAAACTGCAGTTTTGCAGTTCTCCACCACCACCACCTACGTCTACGCACTTCCCCTCTTCAACCACCACCACTTCCACCTGCCAAAACCCCACGACACAACCTCCGTACCACCATTCGACTTTGGGTTCGAGAATTTGAGTTGTGATTTACCGTGTCCTATTGTGTTTCGGCTATCTAGGTACGGTGCGACATCAACATCATCAACGCTCATCTTCGTCGACTACTCATCTTCGCTACGGACGGTAACTTCGACGACATCTTCGTCATACCTTGCAATTGCATTGATAACCATCATACCCCATCTTTTGCGTAGCTTACCCATCGAGACTAGCCTTTGAGTATTGCCGGCAACGTGACTTGTGCACATTAGTGATCATACCCCATAGCATACATACCATACCACCGTGGTGCATATCTTGGAATCAACTTGTGTGTCACAAAGTTGTCATGGCATACAAAATTGCTATCTTGGTTCGTGAAGTATTGCATGAGAAAAGAACTCAAAAATCAAAGAGCCACCCAAGCTTTTAAGCAAAGAGGAAAGATAAGCAAAGAGCCTATAAGCAAGAACCATAGCATCATACTACATTAAGATTGTCATATAAGATCATCTTGGATCATAACACCGAAATACCATACATATAGCATACTTGGGATAGAGATTGTTGCATTTTTGCCTAGTAGGTTGTGCACAAGCTCCGTATCCGCCTATTGTGCAATCGTGCTAGCGTCTCTCTAGTATTGTGCAACAAGAGCATTTTCGTGGATTCCACATTTTTGCTCATTTTTGGTTTGCACAATCCCATTATTATATTTGTGTGTGTGTTTCCGTGTTCAACTACTTGCTTGGTCTACTTGTTGCATTTGCGAATTTGCGAATCATTTTCAACATCTTTGAGTCAAACTAACAATTGCAATCAATTTTGTGCCACCATCCTAACCAAGCCCCACCATAAGCTTTTACTTCTGTAGGTGAGAGAACCGACAAGAATTGGTACCAATAGTGCTATTTCATTGTCCGCATTTGAGTGAACTTGATTCATCATCAACATCGGTCAAAGGTACATTGGTATAAGTTCTTCTCTTTCTACCACTCACATTTTTGCTTGGAATGATAGATAGGCCAAGTACTTCTACCAACCCACTCTTCATCGAGCAAGACGATGACATGTCACCATATGCCACCAAGAGCTACCTCTTTGGTGCACAATGAGTGTTGCATCAAGAGCAACAAGCAATGAACGACCGCATCGACAACCTCGCCACCGAGTTGCGACTCTCCGAGCAACGTAAACGAGACTACTTCGACAACAAGATCGACGTGCACAAGCAAGAGAATGATGCAAGAATGGACGAGATCCGCGCTTTGTTGGTGAACCGTCCTCCTTCTACATCGTCATACTCAAGACGGAGCCACTCAAGTCGACACTCCGATGACTCCTTCTCTGGCTCAAGTACACCGTCATCAAACACTCTTTGACGAGCCGCGCGTCAAGGCCGTCATGCATCTCGCAACCCGCTACACGTCAAGCATTCACAAGAGCAAGCCGATGAGCAAGTTCATCGTCCTCAATCAAACCAAGTCGCTATTGCTCAAGCTCAAGAACGACAACGACTACGGCGCCAAGAGGAAGAACGAGCGCGTCTACACCAAGAGGAACAAGACGCCGAGCCTCAACGTCTTCAACAACAACAACGAGAAGCACAAGCTCTTGAGGCGGAACGTGCCCTTCAAGAATCAAGTCGAGCCATCGCCAACCGCAATCGCGAAAGGCGCAATCAAGAGGAAGCCCTTCGAGAAGAAATCCAAGAGAGGAACTACCAACCGCGTGTGCAACGTCAAGCTCCACAAGCTCCTTCACAAGCTCGTCAAGTTCCACCTCAACCTCAAGTTCAACAAGAGCAAGTTGATCATGGACTTCCTCCACGCCAAGAGCAACATGAGGATGATTACCCTCCACGTCAAGGGCGTCATCATCACCATCGCCAACAACACAATGAAGAGCAATGCTATGGCAAGCTCAAATTCACAATGCCCAAGTTCAATGGAAGCAATGATCCCGAAGAATACCTCTCATGGGCATTGAAGGTCGACAAAATCTTTCGTTTGCACAACTATGATGAAGAGAAGAAGATCTCTATGGCATCACTTGAGTTCCAAGACTATGTGCTCATATGGTGGGAACAAGTGCTTGAGCGCCGACAAGCAAGAGGTGAACCTCCAATCACAACTTGGGCTCAAATGAAGGATGTCATGCGAGCACGTTTTGTACCAACCTACTACAACCGCGATCTCTTCAAGAAGCTACAACTCCTCAAGCAAGGAACAAAGAGTGTTGAAGAATACTAAAAGGAAATGGAGATTGCCATGATTCGAGCCAATGTCACGGAGGATGATGAGCAAACAATGACATGATTCTTGAATGGACTCAATCATCCCATCAAGAAGATCGCCGACTTCCAACCCTACTCCAACCTCATTGAGCTCGTGCATCAAGCTACAAAGGCGGAACGTCAAGTGCAAGATGACCTCAAGTACGCCAAGTACTCATAAAAGACCTACGGCTTCTCCAATAACCAAGCTTCAACAACTACTCCAACTTCGACATCAACTAAGCCTTCTCCAAGCAACGACGACAAGTCAAGTTACAAGAAAACTTCGGCAAATTCAAGTCGTCTTCCTCCTACTACAAGCAACTTCAAGCCGCGTGCTTCTTCATCTACTCCGACCGATGAGACCGTCAAGACAAGCTCCTTCAAGTGTTTCACTTGCGGCGGCTGAGGCCACAAGTCCTATGAATGCACAAACAAGCGCACCATGATCCTCAACGACGATGGCACATATGACTCTATGAGTGATGAGGAGATGGAAGATCTTGAACAAGTGGCCATGCACCGGCGCGTGAACGACGATGAAGATGATCAAGTCTTTTGTGATGAAGATACGAGCCCTGCTCTTGTTGTCTACAAGGTCTTGACTCTTCAACATCAACAAGAAGAAGACCAAAGATGCCACATCTTCCACACTAAGGCCGGCATCAATGGACGATCCGTCAAGGTCATCATCGATGGAGGTAGTTGCCACAATTTGGCAAGTGAAGAACTATGCTGCAAGCTTCAATTGGTCAAGAGGAAGCACCCGCACCCCTACAAGGTTCAATGGCTAAGTGACTCCGACACTATCCGAGTTGAGCATACGGTCCAAGTCTCCTTGAATATTGGTGCATATGAAGACACTTTGGAGTGTGATGTGGTCCCCACGACCGTTTGCCACCTCCTTCTTGGTCGACCATGGCAATTCGACCGTGGTGTCATCCGCAATGGGCGTACGAACCACTATAGCTTCAAGATGAAAGGGAAGGAATATGTGCTACGACCTATGTCTCCTAGTCAAGTGATAGCTGACAAGCAAGCCACCCATCATGGAGAGAAGAGTGAGAAAGTGATCCACCAAAAAGTGAGTGAGAGCCACAAGCCAAACTTGAGCGCCTCTTCGCCTAGAGAAAAAAACCTCATACTATTTGCCACAAAAAGTGAGATGAGAGAAGTGTGTGAGAACCCATCGAGTGTGATGCACTTTGTCCTTGTGTGCAAGGATGGAGAACCAAAACTAACAACTCTCATGAGCTACCTTTAGTGTTTCAATCTCTTTTGCAGGAATTCCAAGATGTTTTCCCCGATGAGCTACCTCTGGGTCTACCTCCTCTATGAGGCATTGAGCATCAAATCGACCTCATCCCCGGAGCGCCACTTCCAAACAAAGCTCCATATCGTGTCAATCCCAAAGAAACCAAGGAGATTCAACGGCAAGCACAACAACTAATCGACAACGGTCATGTACGTGAAAGCTTAAGCCCTTGTGCCGTTCCGGTTATACTTGTGCCTAAGTCCGATGGAAGTTTCCGCTTGTGTTCCGATTGTAGACCTATAAATGCTATTACCATTCGCTATAGGCTTCCCATTCCTCACTTAGATGATATGCTTGATGAACTTAGTGGAGCCAACTTTTTCTCAAAAATTGATCTTAAAAGTGGCTATTATCAAATCCGCAGTCAAGAGGGTGATGAATAGAAAACTGCTTTCAAAACCAAATTTGGCTTATATGAGTGGTTAGTTATGCCTATGGGATTATCGAAGGCTCCCGGTACTTTCGTGCGTCTCATGCATTATGTGCTTCGCCCTTATATTGGAGTCTTTGTTGTGGTTTACTTCGATGATATTCTTGTGTTTAGCAAAACCATGAAAGAGCATCTTAATCATGTTAGGACTGTTTTACAAACACTTTGCAAGGAAAGTCTTTATGCAAACATGAAAAAGTGCACATTCGGTGTTGACAAAGTGGTTTTCTTGGGTTTTGTTGTATCTTCCAAGGGTGTCCATGTTGATGAATCTAAAATTGAAGCAATTAAAACTTGGCCCCAACCCACCAATTTGCAACAAGTGCGTAGCTTTCTTGGTCTAGCGGGTTTTTATCATCGCTTTGTGAAAGATTTTAGCACAATCGCAGCTCCTTTGCATGCCTTGAGTAAGAAGAATGCTACTTTTTTTTGGGGATCTTTGGAATCCACCGCTTTTGATGAGCTCAAGTCTTTGCTTACTCATGCTCCGATTCTTGCTTTGCCCAATTTTGACAAAACTTTTGAGGTTCATTGTGATGCAAGCGGTACCGGAATTGGCGGAGTTTTGATGCAAGAAAAACGAGTCATTGCATATTTTAGTGAAAAACTCTTCGGTGCTCAACTTAACTATCCCATCTATGACAAAGAATTGTATGCTTTAGTGCGTGTGCTACACGTTTGGGAACATTATCTTAGACCTCATGAGTTTGTCATCCATACCAATCATGAAACGCTTAAGTACTTAAAAGGTCAAACTAAGTTGAACAAGCGTCATGCCAAATGGAGTGAATTTATTGAATCTTTTCCCTATGTGATCAAGTACATTAAGGGTAAGGAAAATGTAGTTACCGATGCACTTTCACGCATATGCACGCTTGTCACTAAACTTGAGTTGAATGTTATTGGCTTTGAGCACATAAAAGACTTGTATGCTAATGACCCATCTTTTGCAACTCCTTATGCTAGATGTTTGACGCATACATCTTGGGAACAATATTACATCAAGGATGGCTATATTATGAGAGCTAACAAACTATGCATTCCCGAGTCTTCTCTTCATTTGCTCCTTTTGCAAGAGGCTCATGGAGGCGGACTCATGGGACATTTTGGACGCGACAAGACTTTCGCCACGCTCTCCAAGAACTACTTTTGGCCCAAGATGTTTCGAGACGTCTCACGCTTCACCACCCAATGCTCTACATGTCGCAAAGCTAATTCTAAAGCTCAATCTGATGGTCTCTACATGCCTCTTCCTATTCCTTATCAACCTTGGGAAGACATTAGCATGGATTTTGTACTTGGTTTACCTCGAACACAAAATGGAAAGGATTCCGTGTTTTTTGTTGTGGACCGGTTTTCTAAGATGGCACATCTCATTCCTTGCAACAAGATAGACGATGCTTCACACATTGCAAATCTATTTTGTAGGGAAATCTTACGATTCCATGGAGTACCAAAGACAATCGTCTCCGATCGTGACATCAAGTTCTTGAGTTACTTCTGAAAGACACTATGCGCCATGCTAGGAATCAAGCTCTTGTTCTCATCCGCATACCATCCTCAAACCGACGGCCAAACGGAGGTGACGAACCGGACACTATCCACTCTACTTCGCGTGTTGATCAAGAAGAACATCAAGGAGTGGGAAGCATGTCTACCCATCGTCGAGTACGCATACAACCACGCAAGACATTCGACTACCGGCAAGTCCCCCTTCGAGGTCGTCTACGGCTTCAACCCGTTGTCACCATTGGACATTCTACCTCTTCCTCTACAAGAGCGCACCAACATGGATGCGAGTGCACGGGCTAGCTACATCAAGAAGATGCATGAGGATACAAGGAACACCATCGAGCGCCAAGTACAACGACTAGCGACCAAGCTCAACATCAACAAGCAACCCATGATCTTCAACATAGGCGATCTCGTGTGGCTACACCTTCGCAAGGACCGCTTCCCCAACGAATGCAAGTCCAAACTTCTCCCTCGAGCCGATGGACCCTTCAAGGTGCTAGCACGCTACAACAACAACGCTTACAAGATCGACCTACCAAGCGACAAGTACAGCGTGAGTGACATCTTCAACGTCAAAGACATCTCGCCTTACCATGGTGATGAAGATTTCGATTCGAGGGGGGGAGATGATGCGGAGCATCCCATGATCATCCCCATGGACACATCTACATCCCCTACAACACCACTTGGACCTATGACTCAAGCACGTGCAAGAGCTCTTGAAACTGAGGTGACATCACTCCTCTCACAACTCCCTTTCGATTCACATGAGACAAGGTTACTACCTCAAACGGAAACGCTATGCATACTCAGGTACGAAGGAGTTAACCATGGAGAAGCTAAGAAGCTAGGAGGACCGGAAGTGGAAGACATGCATGAAGACGGAGAGGAAAAACGCCAAGTCCCAGACTGGCCGGACGATCCGGACGGCGGCCCGGACGATTCGGACAGAGCTCGGACGATCCGGACCCCGGCCCGGACGATCCGGCTAACTCGCCCCGAAGACACCCGAAGCTCCCACTTGAAGCCGGATCATTCGGACCCCACCCCGAATCATCCGGACCCTGCCCGGACATCCGGACCACCAGCCGGACATCCGGACCTGCATCGCCACCGCCTGCGTCACCAGCTCATCCGGGCCGCCACCCGGATCATCTGCACCAGCCCGGATCATCCGGCTCCATCCTCGGATCATCCGGCCAGCGCCTGCGCGCGCGTGTTGGGCTGAGCCCATGTACCCCTTCGCCCCCTAGCCTATATATAGGACTCCTCCTCCTCACTTTGAGACTTAGCATTGGTTTAGCTCATAGTTTGTGTGAGAGCCTTGCTCATCCACTTGGTTACTTCTCCTCGGAGCTCACGACCTCTTCGGAGAAGATCCCCCAAGCGGATTCAAGACCCCTTCAAGGGAAGATCATCAAGACCTCCTCACGGAGAAGAACGGCTACCTTTGTATCTTTCCTTTGTTGATTCTGAATCTTTTGCTACCTCATGTGTTCGGTGATCTAGCCTTTGTGTGATCGATTACTTGTCAGTTTAGTGATCCTCTCATTTTCCCCCGTGATTTCCTCGTGTTCTTCCTCGCGTTCTTCATGTTTCCCTCGTAGGATCCTCTCCAAACGTGAAAGATCGGCCCCTAGGGTTCCGCCCTATATCAGGATGGCCCTTGCTCGACCATCTTGTCACCGTCTTGGTGTTGGAGGCCCATATGATGTGGCACCTCGTAGGTCGTCTCCATGAAGAAAGGGAGTTTCCCATGCTCGGCCATCTTCCTTGAGGGGCTTCCAAAGATGGAAGTGCTGCCCTCGCTCGTAGGTAGTCGCCTTGGACTTCATTAAGTCGATGTAGGCGTACACGTGGGAAGTAGGCGAAGATGTCGTACGTCCAAAGGCGAAGATGCCTTGATAGCACTTGGCAAAGATGCCAAAGTGGTTGTTGTAGCCGTAGCGCCGTCTTGGTGGTGGTCGTCTCGCGGTCTCCTTTTGTGCTCATGAGGCTTGGACTTGGCGTGAAGTAGGGCTTGTTGGGACTTGTGCATTGCGCTTGTGGAGCATCTTCATGATGATGATGTCGTTCATCGTCGTCGTGCACATGATGCTTGGAGGTGACTTGCCCTTCATGACGATGTTGATCACGAACGTGATGGTGGTCGCCATGTAGATGTGGACGAGGACGATTTGCACTTGCATCTTTTTCGCGCTCCGAAGACTTGTGGCTTGAACGTCGCCACCTTGAAGATGATGAAGGGGAAGAAGACTTGATCAAGGCTCTAATCTCCTCCATCCTTGCATCTTGTTCCTCTTTATGTGCGGAAAGCTTCGTGTCGATGCAGTCCCTTTTCCTTGCTTAGGAGTGACGAATGTCGATGGAGATGTTCTCGATGCGCTCTCACAATCTTGATTGTGCGCCTTGTATTTGTCGTTGTAGATCGAAGATGGAAGTTTTTTTGATGTAGTTGTTCACACCGTCGTTGTTGTCGTAGACCGGAGATGAAATGCCTTGCCTATCCATCACAAGACTCGAGCAAATATGAGTGGGAGAAAGAGAAGAACTTATACCAATGTACCTTGACCAATGTTGACAATGAATCAAGTTCACTCAAATGCGGACAATGAAATAGCACTATTGGTACCAATCCTTGTCGGTTCTCACACCTACACAAGTAAAGCTTATGGAGGAGCTCAGTGAGGATAGTGGCACAAAAATGTAATGCAAAATGTTAGCAAGAGTAAATAATGTTGAAAGAGATTCACAAATTCACAAGCGAAACAAGTAGACCAATAGCACTATGGATGGCACACGGAAACGCACACACGAATAGATAAATGGGGTCGTGCAACCAAGGAATGAGCACAAAATGTGGAATCCACGGAAAACGCTCGTGTTGCACAACTCAAGAGAGACGCTAGCACGATTGCTCTATAGGCGGATACGACACTTGTGCACAACCTATAAGATGCAAAATGGATAAACTTCTATCCCAAGTATGCTATGTATGTATGGTTCCCGGTGTTTCTCTCAAAATGATCCAAGATGATCGGATATGACAATCTTATATGCAATGTGGTATGATGCTATGGCACTTGCTTACAAGCTTCTTTGCTCTCTTTCTTTGCTTAAAAGCTTTATTTCTTTCTTCTTCTTTTTTGTATGGCCACTTTGCACAATGCACAAACCAAGATAGCAATTGTGTATATGCGGGAACAAACTTGTGGCACAAGATATGACAGCAATATATGCATGATGTAGGGTGGAACCCTATGTGGATGATCTTTCACGTTTGGAGTGGATCCTACGGGGAACACAACGAACGAGCGCAAGAACACAAGGAAAAACACGAGGAGGAACGAGAGAAAATCAACCGGCAAGTAATCAATCACACAAGGGCTAGATCATCGAACACATAAGGTAGCACAAGATTCAAAATCAACAAAGGAAAGATACAAATGTAGCCATTCTTCTCCGTGAGGAGGTCTTGATTGTCTTCCCTTGAAGGGGTCTTGAATCTGCTTGGGGGATCTTCTCTGAAGAGGTCGTGAGCTCCGAGGAGAAGTAACCAAGTGGATGAGCAAGGCTCTCACACAAAATATGAGCTAAACCAATGCTAACCCTAATACGAAGCTAGGAGACGAGTATATATAGTGCTAAGCCACGAAGGGGTAAGTGGGAGAGGATATATGGGGCGAAAACCCCTTGGACTGCGCACAGGCAGGCCGGTAGTATCGGTCATGTGGCCGGTAGTTCCGCTGGGAGCTCATGAGGGGCGGTAGTTCCGAACGTGGAAGGCGGTACTACCACTAGGAGGTCAGGCGCTGGCCTCTGGAGATGGACGTCGAAGGGGCCAGCGGTTGTACCGGTGGTAGTGGCGGTTGTTCCGGTCTTTGGGCAGAAACCGGTAAAATCGGTTCAGCACCGGCCTTGCTCCACTCGATCACAGAAGGTGGGCCGGTTGTTGGGCGGTAGCTGGCCGGTTGTTCCGCCCGGGCGGTGGTTGGGCGGTTGTTCTGGTCCTTCTGGGCTGGGCAGATCGTCTACATGCTCTCGATGTTCATCTTGCATTGTAACTTCTCCTTGGTTACTTTCTTGGTACCTAAGCACACAAAGCATCTCCGTTTGAGGTAGTAGCCATGTCTCAAGTGGGTCAAAGGGAAGTTCAACAAGGAGAGAGTTAACCTCGGATTGAATAGCACGTGCTCGAGCTCTCGTCATGGGTCCTCGTGGGGTCGGATGTGTCGATGTAGAGTCCATGGGGATGATGGAAGGATGCTCCGCATCATCTCCCCTCCCTTGGGAAAGATCCGACCTCGGATCAAAATCTTCATCACCATGGAAAGGCGAGAGGTCTTTGACGTTGAAGATGTCGCTCACGTTGTACTTGTCTCGTGGGAGTTCAATCTTGTAGGCGTTGTCGTTGTAGCGTGCTAGCACCTTGAATGGTCCATCGGCTCGAGGGACAAGTTTGGACTTGCGTTCGTTGGGGAAGCGGTCCTTGCGAAGGTGTAGCCACATGAGATCGCCTATGTTGAAGATCATGGGTTGCTTGTTGACGTTGAGCTTGGTTGCTAGTCGTTGCACTTGGCGCTCGATGATGTTCCTTGTATCTTCATGCATCTTCTTGATGTAGCTTGCTTGTGCACTCGCATCCATGTTGGTGCGCTCTTGTAGAGGTAGAGGTAGAATGTCCAAAGGGTACAATGGGTTGAAGCCGTAGATGACCTCGAAGGGGGATTTGCCGGTAGTCGAATGTCTTGCACAGTTGTAGGCGTACTCGGCGATGGGTAGACACGCCTCCCACTCCTTGATGTTCTTCTTGATCAACACGCGAAGTAGAGTGGATAGTGTCCGGTTCGTCACCTCCGTTTGGCCGTCGGTTTGAGGATGGTATGCAGATGAGAACATGAGCTTGATTCCGAGCTTGGCGCATAGCGTCTTCCAAAAGTAACTCAAGAATTTGACGTCGCGGTCGGAGCCGATTGTCTTCGGTACTCCATGGAGGCGCAAGATTTCCCTACAAAAGAGATTTGCAACGTGTGAAGCATCGTTTATCTTGTTGCAAGGAATGAAATGTGCCATCTTAGAAAATCGGTCCACAACAACAAACACGGAATCCTTTCCATTTTGAGTTCTAGGCAAACCAAGGACAAAATCCATGCTAATGTCTTCCCAAGGTTGATAAGGAATAGGAAGAGGCATGTAAAGAGCATGTGATTGAGCTTTAGACTTAGCTTTGCGACATGTAGAGCGTCGGGTGGTGAAGTGTGAGACGTCGTGGAACATCTTGGGCCAAAAGTAGTTCTTGGAGAGCGTGGCAAAAGTCTTGTCGCGTCCGAAGTGTCCGATGAGTCCGCCTCCATGAGCCTCTTGCAAAAGGAGCAAACGAAGAGAAGACTCGGGAATGCATAGTTTGTTAGCTCTCATAAGATAACCATCCTTGATGTAATATTGTTCCCAAGAAGTATGCGTCAAACACTTAGCATAAGGAATAGCAAAAGATGGATCATTAGCATACAAGTCTTTGATGTGCTCAAAACCAATAACATTCAACTCAAGTTTAGTCACAAGCTTGCATATGCGTGAAAGTGCATCCGCAACAACATTTTCCTTACCCTTAATGTACTTGATCACATAGGGGAAAGATTCAATAAATTCACTCCATTTGGCATGACGCTTGTTCAACTTAGTTTGACCTTTTAAGTACTTAAGCGTTTCATGATCGGTGTGTATGACAAACTCATGAGGTCTAAGATAATGTTCCCAAACATGTAGTACACGCACTAAAGCATACAATTCTTTGTCATAGATGGGATAGTTAAGTTGAGCACCGGAGAGTTTTTCACTAAAATATGCAATGGCTCATTTTTCTTGCATCAAAACTCCGCCAATTCCGGTACCACTTGCATCACAATGAACCTCAAAAGTTTTGTCAAAATTGAGTAAAGCAAGAATCGGAGCATGAGTAAGCAAAGACTTGAGCTCATCAAAAGCGGTGGATTGCAAAGATCCCCAAACAAAAGGATCATTCTTCTTACTCAAGGCATGCAAAGGAGCGGCAATTGTGCTAAAATCTTTCACAAAGCGACGATAAAAACCCGCAAGACCAAGAAAACTACGCACTTGTTGCAAATTGGTGGGTTGGGGCCAAGTTTTAATTGCTTCAATTTTAGATTCATCAACATGAACACCCTTTGAAGATACAACGAAACCCAAGAAAACCACTTTGTCAACCCCGAATGTGCATTTTTTTCATGTTGGCATAAAGACTTTCCTTGCGAAGTGTTTGTAAAACAGCCCTAACATGATCAAGATGCTCTTTCATGGTTTTGCTAAACACAGGAATATCATCGAAGTAAACCACAACAAAGACTCCAATATAAGGTCGAAGTACATGATGCATGAGACGCACAAAAGTACCGGGAGCCTCCGATAAACTCATAGGCATAACTAACCACTCATATAAGCCAAATTTGGTTTTAAAAGCAGTTTTCCATTCATCACCCTCTTGTATGTGGATTTGATAATAGCCACTTTTAAGATAAATTTTTGAGAAAAAGTTGGTGGCTCCACCAAGTTCATCAAGCATATCATCTAAGCGAGGAATGGTATGCCTATAGCGAACGGTGATAGCATTTATAGGTCTATAATCAGAACACAAGCGGAAACTTCCATCGGGCTTGGGCACAAGTATAACGGGGATGGCACAAGGGCTTAAGCTTTCACGTACATGACCGTTGTCGATTAGTTGTTGTACTTGCCGTTGAATCTCCTTGGTTTCTTCGGGATTGACACGGTATGGAGCTTTGTTTGGAAGTGGCACTCCGGGGATGAGGTTGATTCGATGCTCAATGCCTCGTAGAGGAGGTAGACCCGGAGGTAGCTCATCGGGGAAAACATCTTGAAATTCCTGCAAAAGAGATTGAAACACTAAAGGTAGCTTGTTAGGGGTGTTAGTGTTAGGTTCCCCATCCTTGCACACAAGGACAAAGTGCATCACACTCGATGGGTTCTCACACACTTCCCTCATCTCACTTTTTGTGGCAAATAGTATGAGATTTTTCTCTCTAGACGAAGAGGCGCTCAAGTTTGGCTTGTGGCTCTCACTCACTTTTTGGTGGATCTCTTTTTCACTCTTCTCTCTATGGTTGGTGGCTTGCTTGTCGGCTATCACTTGACTAGGAGATATAGGTCGTAGCACATATTCCTTCCCTTTCATCTTGAAGCTATAGTGATTGGTACGCCCGTTGTGGAAGACACCACGGTCTAATTGCCATGGTCGACCAAGAAGGAGATGGCAAATGGTCATTGGGACCACATCACACTCCAAAGTGTCTTCATATGCACCTATTTTGAGTGTGACTTGGACCGTATGCTCAATTCGTAGAGTGCCGGAGTCACTTAGCCATTGAACCTTGTAGGGGTGCGGGTGCTTCCTCTTGACCAATTGAAGCTTGGAGCATAGTTCGTCACTTGCCAAGTTGTGGCAACTACCTCCGTCGATGATCACCTTGACGGACCTTCCATTGATGCCGGCCTTTGTGTGGAAGATGTGGCATCGTTGGTCTTCTTCTTGTTGATGTTTAAGAGTCAAGACCTTGGAGACAACAAGAGCGGGGCTCGTATCTTCATCACAAAAGACTTGGTCATCTTCATCTTCATTCACTCGCCTATGCATGGCCACTTGCTCAATAGCTTCCATTTCATCTTCACTCATTGAGTCATAGGTGCCATCGTCGTTGAGGATAATTGTGCGCTTGTTTGTGCATTCATAGGACTTGTGGCCTCCTCCACCGCAAGTGAAACACTTGAAGGAGCTTGTCTTGACGGTCTCGTCGGTCGGAGTAGATGAAGAAGCACGCGGCTTGAAGTTGCTTGTAGTAGGAGGGAGACGACTTGAACTTGACGAATGTTTCTTGTAACTTGACTTGTCGTCATTGCTTGGAGAAGGCTTGGTTGATGTGGAAGTTGGAGTAGTTGTTGAAGCTTGGTTATTGGAGAAGCCGTAGGTCTTGGATGAATACTTGGCGTACTTGAAGTCATCTTGCACTTGACATTCCGCCTTTGTAGCTTGATGCACGAGCTCAATGAGGTTGGAGTAGGGTTGGAAGTCGGCGATCTTCTTGATGGGATGATTGAGGCCATTCAAGAATCGTGCCATTGTTTGCTCATCATCTTCCGTGACATTGGCTCGAATCATGGCTATCTCCATTTCCCTGTAGTATTCATCAACACTCTTTGTTCCTTGCTTGAGGAGTTGTAGCTTTTTGAAGAGATCGCGGTTGTAGTAGGTTGGCACAAAACGTGCTCGCATGACATCCTTCATTTGAGCCCTAGTGGTGATTGGAGGTTCACCTCTTGCTTGTCGACGCTCAAGGACTTGTTCCCACCATATGAGCACATAGTCTTGGAACTCTAGTGATGCCATAGCGATCTTCTTCTCTTCCTCATAGTTGTGCAAACGAAAGATTTTGTTGACAGAGGTACTCTTCGGGATCATTGCTTCCATTGAACTTGGGCATTGTGAATTTGAGCTTGCCATAGCGTTGCTCTTCATTGTGTTGTTGGCGATGGTGGTGATGACGCCCTTGACGTGGAGGGTAATCATCCTCATGTTGCTCTTGGTGTGGGGGAAGACCATGATCAACTTGCTCTTGTTGAACTTGAGACTGAGGTGGAGCTTGACGAGCTTGTGGAGGAGCTTGATGAACTTGATGTTGCACCCGTGGTTGGTAGTTCCTCTCTTGGATTTCTTCTCGAAGGGCTTCCTCTTGATTGCGCCGTTCGCGATTGCGGTTGGCGATGGCTCGACTTGATTCTTGCAGGGCACGTTGCGCCTCAAGAGCTTGGGCTTCACGTTGTTGTTGTTGAAGACGTTGAGCCTCGGCGTCTTGTTCCTCTTGGTGTAGACGCGCTCGTTCTTCCTCTTGGCGCCGTAGTCGTTGTCGTTCTTGAGCTTGAGTAAAAGCGACTTGGTTTGATTGAGGACGAGGAACATGCTCATCGGCTTGCTCTTGTGAATGCTTGACGTGTAGCGGTTTGCGAGATGCATGACGGTCTTGACGTGCGGCTCGTCGAAGAGTGTTTGATGACGGTGTACTTGAGCCGGAGAAGGAGTCGTCGGAGCGTCGACTTGAGTGGCTCCGTCTTGAGTATGACGATGTAGAAGGAGGCCGGTTCACCAACAAGGCGCGGATCTCGTCCATTCTTGCATCGTTTTCTTGCTTGTGCGCGTCGAGCTTGTTGTCGAAGTAGTCTCTTGTATGTTGCTCGGAGAGTCGGAAGTCGGTGGCGAGGTTGTCGATGCGGTCGTTCATTGCTTGTTGCTCTTGATGTAACGCTCTTTGTGCACCAAAGAGGTGGCTCTTGGTGATGTATGATGACACGTCGTCGTCTTGCTCGATGAAGAGTGGGTTCGTAGAAGTACTCGGCCTATCCATCATTCCAAGCAAAATGTGAGTGGTAGAAGGAGAAGAACTTATACCAATGTACCTTGATCGATGTTGATGATGAATCAAGTTCACTCAAATGCGGACAATAAAATAGCACTATTGGTACCAATCCTTGTCGGTTCTCACACCTGCACAAGTAAAAGCTTATGGTGGATCTTGGTTAGGATGGTGGCACAAAATTGATTAAAATCGTTAGTTTGACTCAAAGATGTTGAAAAAGATTCACAAATTCGCAAATGCAACAAGTAGACCAAGCAATTAGTGGTACACGGAAACACACACGCAAATAGATAAGTGGGATTGTGCAAACCAAAAATGAGCCAAAATGTGGAGTCCACGAAAATGCTCTTGTTGCACAATACTAGAGAGACGCTAGCACGATTGCACAATAGGCGGATACGGAGCTTGTGCACAACCTACTAGGCAAAAATGCAACGATCTCTATCCCAAGTATGCTATATGTATGGTATTTCGGTGCTATGATCCAAGATTATCTTACATGACAATCTTAATGTAGTATGATGCTATGGTTCTTTCTTATAAGCTCTTTGCTTATCTTTCTTGTTTGCTTAAAAGCTTGGGTGTCTCTTTCACTTTTGAGCTATTTTCTCATGCAAAACTTCACGAACCAAGATAGCAATTGTGTATGCGATCACAACTTTGTGACACATAAGTTGATGTCAAGATATGCACCACTTTGGTATGGTATGTATGCTATGGAGTATGATCACTAATGTGCACAAGTCACGTTGCCGGCAATACTCAATGGCTAGTCTGGATGGGTAAGCAACGCAAAAGATGGGCTATGATGGTTATCAATGCAATTGCGAGAGATGACAAAGATGTCGGCGAGGTTACCGCCCTTAGCGATGATGAGTCCTTGGCGAAGATGAGTGGTGGTGATGTTGACGTTGAACCGTACCTATATAGCCGAAACACAATAGGACACGGGAACCACAACTCAAATTCTCAAAGACCAAAAGCAACAATGGTGGTAGCGGAAAGGGGAGGTGGTATAGCGGATGATGTGGTGAAAGCCCTAGGCAAAGATGCCAACGTTCGGAAAATAAGATGGTGTCCAATGATGTTGTAGCCTATCTAGGTGGATGGGGGATGTCAATAGCTTCTCAACGAGCTAAAGAACGCGAAAATCGGACTCCGGATGTGGAAGTTATGATGAAAATGGTGAAACTCAGAATGCTGAAACTGGCATGGGCGGTAGTACCGCTCGGATGGGCGGTAGTACCGCTTGTGGTACTCAGCGGTGGTACCGCTTGGAGGGGCGGTTGTACCGCTTGTGTCATGATTCGTCACAGATCGAATCGGGGCGCGGTTTTGGGGCGGAAATGGATGATTTCGGGGGCAAAATTGGATGGATTTCGTGGATGGAAAGAGGGGAAACTTGGGGAATGCTAGATCCACTTGAAACCAAGCAAATCCACGGATCAAAATCAATAAAACATCATCAAACCAACAAATCACAAAAAAAAATTGGGGGCTATTTTTGGTGGGGATTTTCGGATTTAGGACGAAAACAACAAAATCAAGCTAGAAAACACGGGGTAGGGGCTCCAAAAACATGATCAACATGGCTCTGATACCAAGATGATGTAGGGCGGAACCCTATGTGGATGATCTTTCACGTTTGGAGTGGATCCTATGGGGAACACGACGAACGAGCGGAAGAACACAAGGAAAAACACAGGGAGGAACGAGAGAAAATCAACCGACAAGTAATCAATCACACAAGGCTAGATCATCGAACACATAAGGTAGCACAAGATTCAAAATCAACAAAGGAAAGATACAAAGGTAGCCATTCTTCTCCGTGAGGAGGTCTTGATTGTCTTCCCTTGAAGGGGTCTTGAATCCGCTTGGGGGATCTTCTCCGAAGAGGTCGTGAGCTCCGAGGAGAAGTAACCAAGTGGATGAGCAAGGCTCTCACACAAAATATGAGCTAAACCAATGCTAACCCTAATACGAAGCTAGGAGACGAGTATATATAGTGCTAAGCCACGAAGGGGTAAGTGGGAGAGGATACATGGGGCAAAAACCCCTTGTACTGCGCGCAGGCAGGCCGGTAGTTCCGCTGGGAGCTCATGAGGGGCGATAGTTCCGGACGTGGAAGGCGGTACTACCGCTGGGAGGTCAGGCGCTGGCCTTTGGAGATGGACGTCGAAGGGGCCAGCGGTTGTACCGGTGGTCGTGGCGGTTGTTCCGGTCTTTGGGCAGAAACCGGTAAAACCGGTGCAGCACCGGCCTTGCTCCGCTCGATCACAGAAGGTGGGCCGGTTGTTGGGTGGTAGCTGGCCGGTTGTTCCGCCCGGGCAGTGGTTGGGCGGTTGTTCCGGTCCTTCTGGGCTAAGCAGATCGTCTACATGCTCTCGATGTTCATCTTGCATTGTAACTTCTCCTTGATTACTTTCTTGGAACTTAAGCACACAAAGCATCTTCGTTTGAGGTAGTAGCCATGTCTCAAGTGGGTCAAGGGGAAGTTCAACAAGGAGAGAGTTAACCACGGATTGAATAGCACGTGCTCAAGCTCTCGTCATGGGTCCTCGTGGGGTTGGATGTGCCTGATGAGGACATCAATACCATTGTTACACCCACAGCCCCTGCTGCTATACATACTGGACCAATTACTAGAGCTCGCGCATGCCAACTAAATTACCAGGTACTTTCGTTTCTTGGTAATGATTCTAATGTTCATGAGAATATGATGCTGCCTAAATTGGATACATTTGTTTTGCTTACAAATGAAGGGCCTAGCTTGGAGAAGGATGAACATTGGAGCAAGAGAAAGCATGGAGATGATGGCATGCGCAAGGGGAACAAGAACGGAGTTACGAGTGATGATTTCAGGTCTTTGAAGCCACCATAACGAGTGCATGAAGCCTTGGACGAAATATACAAGATGCCACTTCATAAATTTCGTCCAGAGGCTATTATAGGTGCTGCGTCACCTTTTTATTGGGCCAGGCCCATGTAATTTCGAAATACATTAGTATAGGCTATTTTTAGAGTCCGTATGTGTGGGGAAACAAGAGATAAGGTTGATTTCGGACCCCTCCACCAAGTGCCACAAAATTCCCCCTCTCTTCCTCCATATATACAGCCCTTAGGGCACCGTTTAGACTTTTGGTTTTGTTTAGATTAAAGTTCGCCATAGCTGCAACTTCGCGTACTTTGTTTGTGTTTAACGACCAGACAAAGGCGTCACAGAACCCCACCTTGATCAATAAAGCTTTCATCTTATATTCGCAATATCCAGATTGCAATCTCAGTTTCTTGCTTGTTCTTCGTTTGCTCGCAGGAAACAGACCCTCGTGGTCATGTTGATCGTGCTCCGGTGTGGTCAATAACCTCTCGGAGTTGGTTTAGCGATTGCTAAGGCGCGACGTCCTCGCACGTTCGTAGTCGGATCGTCAGAGTCGACTTCCACCAAAGCGAAATCCATCATCTCATCGAAAGACGGGACACCTTTGCCTCTATCAAGTGGTATCAGATTTCTAGGTTGCTCGGTGAGATTTTACAGTTTTTCGTAGTTTAGATCGAGTCTGTTCTTCATACCTATAGTCCACGAAAAAAGCCACAAAAAAATTTATTAAGGTTAGTTCATCATATCCGAACCAATCTAAGCCTTTGCATAATCTTTTTAGGGTTTTGCTTTGTTGAATTTGCGGTTGCATCGTCGTGTCTAGTTGTTGGTCTTAGCGTCTAGTCTTTTAGAGTTTTGAGTTCTGGTCATAAGTTGTCACACCGCCACCGCACCATCATCATCACCCCTGCCACCTACCTCCACCGCTCTGAATCCGTATCCATATACCACCACCAATCTGTGTCCATATACCACCACCAATCCATATCCATATATTACCACCGCTACCACCACCGCTGCCATATACTACCACAATATATCCACCACCAATCCGAGTTCCTTGCATATTTGGTTTGTTTTCGAGATTCATCTAGTTTCCGATTCGTGTTTACTTGCCGGAGTCCGGAAACCACCCTCCGTTTAGGCCCAAAATTTTCCAAAAACGCACTTGACAAAAAAAATCTGGCTATCCTATTTTTAGGTGTTTCTAAGCGTATTGAGACAGTCGCCGTTATAGAAATTTTTTTGACCCGTTTCCAGTTTTTGGGTCCGGGCAGTCGAAAAAAACAAATTTGGTCGCAAAAAATTTCGTGCACATCCTGTCAGTTTGACCTGGGAAGAGTTTTGAGACACTCGCCAGTATAGTGATTTTTTGCAAAAAAAAAGTGCAGCGCAAAAAAAAGGAGCGAAAAAAAAATTCAGAGTGTGCTTTTCCCTTGTTTACGTGCATCGCCGTGATTTTGTTAGTGTTCTAGGCTCGCGTCTCTAGCACGATCTAGCCTAGGACCAACACAGTACCGTCGTTGAGCGTTTATTCAACTTTGCATCTCTGAATTGATTATTTTTGCTGACCCTTTTTGCTACCATATTATAAGCCTTCCCAGCTCCACATACATCTACGTCGTGCGTTTGACTCTCCCTGGTAATCTCTCTATCCAAGCTTTGAGAGTTTTGACTACAACGGTTGCCGATCACCACCTGCTGCTGGGTAAGAACTGGTAAGAATTTGAGATTTGCTTGACGGGTTTGTGATACACCACCACCACTTCTTAGTAGTCTGTAGGATCATATTCTTGGGTGTTTCTATTTGCTGGTAACCATGGTAGGATCACAAGCCGATGAGACTGATTGGGAGAACCTGACGAACAAACAGCTACATGATAAATTTCAGCAAATGATGAGTGGACAGGTGCAAGATGTGCTAAACAGATTTGACGAGGCCATGGAGAAGATAGATGGCATTGAGAAGACGTTCAAAACAAAGCTTGATAGCAAGTTTAATGAAATGCTCGCGCGTTTTCCACAACCACCGCCGGCTGCACCTATCGCACCTCTGCAACAACAACAACAACACCTCATTCCAAATCAGTATGGACGAGCGAAGCGTGTTCCTATTGAGGATGGCCAAACTTCTGGTGCTATTGTTCCTGTTGTTGATGCTTCTTTGGCTCCTTCTACTGCTGCTGCTGGTACCCAGGAGGATGATGAATATGCGGGTGATTATGAGGATGAGGTTGATCAAAATCAGAACTACGTGCAGCCACCAGCACCACCACCAGTAGGTCAACCTCAGGTATACATTCATAATGGTAGGCCTGCACCACCACCTCAGGTACGAGATGATGTCCATATTCCTAAACTGAAATTTAATATTCCACCATTTGAGGGTAGATATGTTCCTGATATATATCTTACTTGGGAGTTAGAAACTGAACAACGATTTACATGTTTACAATATCCCGAGGAGAGACGGGTTGCCGTTGTTGTTTGTGCTTTCACTAGTTTTGCATGTGTATGGTGGCCTGAACATTGTAGATTATATCCTATTCCAACTACTTGGGCTGCTTTGAAAACTTCTATGCGTACTCATTGGGTTCCACCATATTATCAACGTGAATTGCTTCAAAAATTGCAGCGCTTAAGACAAGGAAAAAAAATCTGTAGAAGAATATTATCAGGAATTACAAACTGGCATGATTAGATGTGGTATTGTTGAGGAGAATGAAGCTATGCTTGCACGTTTTCTGGGTGGATTAAATAGAGAGATCCAGACCATTCTAGACTATAAGGAGTGTACTAATATCACTCGTTTATTCCATCTTGTTTGTAAAGCTGAACGAGAAGTGCGGGATCGACAAGCATTGGCGTGAACTAACTTTTCTGCAGGCCGACCTTCATCATGGACACCGCGTGCATCTTCTACTTCAACTGCACCAGCACCTCCATCAGGTGCCACCTCCAGCCGTGATACAGGAAAGCATGCACAACCACCATTATTTGCCAAGAGCGAACCTGTCGGGCCTCCACAGAGTTCTTCTTCCATGGCATCAACAGGGCACACAAGTGATATTATTTGTCATCATTGTATGGGAAGAGGTCATTATGCGAGACAATGCAAATCTCAGCGTGTGATGATTGCTACTGAGGATGTGGGTATAAGTCCGCTAGTGACTATGATGAGGAGACTTTGGCTCTTATTACACGTGAAGAACATGGTGGAGATGATTCTGATCATGAGACGCAATACATGGCTCCTGAAGACGCTTGTATGAATGTTTAGGTACTCAACGTGTTTTGAGTGTGCATGTCACCCAAGCTGAGAAAAATCAGAGGCACAATTTGTTCCATTCCAGGGGAGTTGTGAAGGAACGTTCTGTGCGCGTCATCATAGACGGAGGGAGCTGCAACAACTTGGCTAGCATGGAGATGGTGGAGAATCTTTTTCTCGCCACAAGACCACATCCACATCCTTACTACATCCAATGGTTCAACAACAGCGGCAAGGTTAAGGTAACACGTACTGTTCGTGTGCATTTTAGTATCTCTACATATGCTGATTATGTTGATTGTGATGTGGTACCTATGCAAGCATGTTCCTTATTACTTGGTAGACCATGGCAATTTGATAAAAATTCTGTACACCATGGTAGAAACAATCAGTATACTCTTGTTCATAAGGATAAAAATATTACTTTGCTTCCTATGACTCCTGATTCTATTTTGAAAGATGATACTAATAGAGCTAATAAAGCAAAACAGGAGAAGAATAAGATTGAAAATCAGATTGTGGCAAAAGAATTTGAGCAACAAATGAAGCCTAATAATAAACCATCTAGTGTTGCTTCTGAAATTAAATTGAAAAGTGCATGTTTATTTGCCACCAAATCTGATATTGATGAGCTAGATTTCAGCAAATCTGTTTGCTATGCTTTTGTGTGCAAAGAGGCATTATTTTCATTCGAGGACATGCCTTCCTCTTTGCCTCCTGCTGTCACTAACATTTTGCAGGAGTTCGCTGACGTCTTTCCACAAGACGTGCCACCGGGATTACCGCCTATTCGAGGGATTGAGCATCAGATTGACTTAATTCCCGGTGCTTCACTGCCAAACCGTGCGCCATACCGTACCAATCCAGAGGAGACGAAGGAGATTATCGTCAAGTACAAGAGCTTCTTGACAAAGGTTATATACGTGAATCCTTTAGTCCTTGTGTTGTACCTATTATTCTAGTGCCGAAAAAGGATGGTACATCACGTATGTGTGTTGATTGTAGAGGCATTAATAATATTACTATTCGTTATCGTCATCCTATTCCTAGGCTAGATGATATGCTTGATGAATTGAGTGGCTCTACAATATTCTCCAAAGTTGATTTGCGTAATGGATCCCATCAAATTCGTATGAAATTGGGAGATGAATGGAAAACAGCATTTAAAACTAAGTTTGGATTATATGAGTGGTTAGTCATGCCTTTTGGGTTAACTAATGCACCTAGTACTTTCATGAGATTAATGAACGAAGTTTTACGTGCCTTCATTGGACGATTTGTGGTAGTTTACTTTGATGACATATTGATTTATAGCAGATCTTTGGAAGAACATTTGGAACATTTACGTGTTGTTTTTATTGCTCTACGTGATGCACGTTTGTTTGGTAATCTTGGGAAGTGCACCTTTTGCACCGACCGAGCATCTTTTCTTGGCTATGTTGTTACACCACAGGGAATTGAAGTTGATGAAGCCAAGATTGACGCTATTGAGATTTGGCAACAGCCCAAAACGGTCACACAAGTGAGGAGTTTTCTTGGCCTCGCTGGATTCTATAGGCGTTTTGTGAGAGATTTCAGCACCATTGCTGCACCTCTGAATGAGCTTACAAAGAACGATGTGCCTTTTCTTTGGGGTACTGCACACGAAGAAGCCTTCACGGTATTGAAAGATAAGTTGACACATGCTCCTTTACTCCAACTTCCTGATTTTAATATGACTTTTGAGCTTGAATGTGATGCTAGTGGAATTGGATTAGGAGGTGTGTTATTACAAGATGGCAAACCTGTTGCATATTTTTCTGAAAAATTGAGTGGGCCTAGTCTGAATTATTCTACTTATGATAAACAATTATATGCTCTTGTTCGGACTTTAGAAACATGGCAACATTATTTATGGCCCAAAGAATTTGTTATACATTCTGATCATGAATCTTTGAAACATATTAAAAGTCAAGCTAAACTGAATCGTAGACATGCTAAATGGGTTGAATTCATTGAGACTTTCCCTTATGTCATTAAACACAAGAAGGGAAAAGAAAATGTTATTGCTGATGCTTTGTCTCGTCGCTATACTATGCTTTCACAACTTGACTTCAAAATATTTGGTTTGGAGACCATCAAAGATCAATATGTGCATGATGTTGATTTTAAAGATGTCATGCAGAATTGTAAAGAAGGAAGAATGTGGAACAAGTTCATCGTTAATGATGGATTTGTGTTTCGTGCTAACAAGCTATGCATTCCAGCTTGCTCTGTTCGTCTTTTGTTGTTGCAGGAGGCACATGGAGGAGCATTAATGGGACACTTTGGCGTGAAGAAGACGGAGGACGTACTTGCTACATATTTCTTTTGGCCAAAGATGAGACGGGATGTTGAGCGTTTTATTGCTCGCTGCACTACATGTGAAAAAGCTAAGTCATGACTCAATCCTCATGGTTTATATATGCCTTTGCCTGTACCTAGTGTTCCTTGGGAGGATATATCTATGTACTTTGTTTTAGGTTTACCTCGAACAAAGATGGGGAGGGATAGCATATTTGTTGTCGTGGATAGATTCTCGAAAATGGCACACTTTATACCATGTCATAAAAGCGATGATGTTGTTAATGTTGCTGATTTGTTCTTTCGTAAAATTATTCGCTTGCATGGTGTGCCAAATACTATTGTTTCAGATCATGATACTAAATTTCTTAGCCACTTTTGGAGATGTTTATGGGCTAAGTTGGGGACTAAACTGCTTTTTAGTACTACTTGTCACCCCCAAACTGATGGACAAACTAAAGTAGTCAATAGAACATTGTCTACTATGCTTAGGGCTGTTTTGAAGAATAATAAGAAAATGTGGGAGGAATGCTTGCCTCATATTGAATTTGCTTATAATCGTTCATTGCATTCTACTACTAAGATGTGCCCTTTTGAAGTTGTGTATTGTTTCCTACCTCGTGCACCTATTGATTTGTTGCCTCTTCCATCTTCGGAGAAGGTTAATTTTGATGCTAAACAACGTGCTGAATTGATTTTAAAAATGCATGAGTTAACTAAGGAAAACATTGAGCGTATGAATGCTAAATATAAACTTGCTGGAGATAAGGGTAGAAAACATGTTGTGTTTGCACCTGGAGATCTTGTTTGGTTACATTTGCGTAAGGATAGATTTCCTGATTTGCGCAAATCAAAGCTAATGCCACGTGCTAATGGTCCCTTTAAGGTGTTAGAGAAAATAAATGATAATGCATATAAACTTGAGCTGCCTGCAGATTTTGGGGTTAGTCCCACTTTTAACATTGCAGATTTGAAGCCTTATTTGGGTGAGGAAGATGAGTTTCCGTCGAGGACGACTTCATTTCAAGAAGGGGAGGATGATGAGGACATCAATACCATTGTTACACCCACAACCCCTACTGCTACATATATGGGACCAATTACTAGAGCTCGCGCACGCCAATTAAATTATCAGGTACTTTCGTTTCTTGGTAATGATTCTAATGTTCATGAGAATATGATGCTGCCTAAATTGGATACATTTGTTTTGCTTACAAATAAAGGGCCTAGCTTGGAGAAGGATGAACATTGGAGCAAGAACACGCATAGAGTTGATGGCATGCGCAAGGGGATCGAGAACGGAGTTACAAGTGATGATTTCAGGACTTTGAAGCCACCATAAGGAGTGCATGAAGCCTTGGATGAAATATACAAGATGCCACTTCATAAATTTCGTCTATAGGGTATTCTAGGTGCTGCGTCACCTTATTATTGGGCCAGGCCCATGTATTTTTGAAATACTTAAGTATAGGCTGTTTTTAGAGTCCGTATGTGTGGGGAAACAAGAGTTAGGGTTGGTTTCGGACCCCTCCTCCAAGGGCCACGAAATTCCCCCCTCTTCCTCCATATATACAGCCCTTAGGGCGTCGTTTAGACTTTGGGTTTTGTTTAGATTAAAAGTTCGCCATAGCTGCAACTTCGCGTACTTCGTTTGTGTTCAACGACCAGACAAAGGCGTCACAGAACCCCACCTTGATCAATAAAGCTTTCATCTTATATTCGCAACATCCAGATTGCAATCTCAGTTTCTTGCTTGTTCTTCGTTTGCTCGCAGGAAACAGACCCTCGTGGTTAGGTTGATCGGGCTCCGGCGTGGTCAATAACCTCTCGGAGTTGGTTTAGCGATTGATAAGGCGTGACGTCCTCGCACGTTCGTAATCGGATTGTCAAAGTCGACTTCCACCAAAGTGATATCCCTCATCTCATCGAAAGACGGGACACCTTTGCCTCTATCAAGTGGTATCAGATTTCTAGGTTGCTCGATGAGATTTTACAATTTTTCATATTTTAGATCGAGTCTGTTCTTCATACCTACAGTCCACGAAAAAGCCAAAAAAATTAGGGTTAGTTCATCATATCCGAACCAATATGAGCCTTTGCATAATCTTTTTAGGGTTTTGCTTTGTTGAATTTGCGGTTGCATCATCGTGTCTAGTTTCTGGTCTTAGCGTCTAGTCTTTTAGAGTTTCGAGTTCTGGTCATAAGTTGTCACGCCGCCACCGCACCATCATCATCGCCCCTGCCATCTACCACCACCGCTCCGAATCCGTATCCTTATACCACCACCAATCTGTATCCATATACCACCACTGATCCATATCCATATACTACCACCGCTACCACCACCGCTGCCATATACCACCACTGCCGCCATATACCACCACCATATATCCACCACCAATCCGAGTTCCTTGCATATTAGGTTTGTTTTCGAGATCCATCTACTTTCCAATTCGTGTTTCCTTGCCTGAGTATGTTTCGGGAAAAAAACGCACTTGACAACAAATTTTCTGGCTATCCTATTTTTAGGTGTTTCTAAGCATATTGAGATAGTCGCCGTTATAGAAAGTGTTTTTGACGCGTTTCCAGTTTTTGGGTCCGGGCAGTAAAAAAAAGTTTGGTCGAAAAAATTTCGTACCTATCCTGTTATCTTGACTTGGGAAGAGTTTTGAGACACTCGCCATTATAGTGATTTTCGAAAAAAAGGAGCGCAAAAAAAGTGCGCAAAAAAAGAGCGCAAATAAAAAAGAGTGAAAAAAAATTCAGAGTGGGCTTCTCCCTTGTTTCCGTGCAGCGTCGTGATTTTGTTAGTGTTCTATACTCGTGTCTCTAGCACGGTTTAGCCTAGGACCAGCACAGTACCGTCATTGAGCGTTTATTCAACTTTGCATCTCTGAATTGATTATTGCTGACCCTTTTTGCTACCATATTATAAGCCTTCCAGGCTCCACATACATCTACGTCGTGCGTTTCACTCTCCCTGGTAATCGCTCTATCCAAGCTTTGAGAGTTTTGACTACAACGGTTGCCGATCACCGCCTGCTGCTGGGTAAGAACTGGCAAGAATTTGAGATTTTCTTGACGGATTTGTGACACCCACCACCACCTCTTGTTAGTAGTCTGTAGGATCATATTCTTGTGTATTTCTATTGCTGCTAACCATGCCGGGATCACAAGCCGACGAGACTAACTAGGAGAACATGACGAATAAGGATTTGCATGATAAATTTCAGCAAATGATGAGTGGACAGGTGCAAATGTGCTAAATAGATTTAAAGAGGCCATGGAGAAGATAGATGGCATGGAGAAGACGTTCGAAACAAAGCTCGATAACAAGTTTAATGAATTGCTCACGCGTCTTCCACCACCACCACCACCCGCTGCACCTAACGCACCTCTCCAACAACAACGACGACGACTACCTCCACATCACGAAACAGCCCTCCGCCGAGCGAGCCGTGTCCCTCTTGCGTTTGGCCAAACTGTTGGTGCTACTGTTGATACTTCTGTGGCTCCTACTACTTATGCGGAGGAGGATGATTATGTGGGAGATTACGAGGATGAGGTTGATTAAAATCAGAACTACGTGCAACCACCTGCACCACAACCACCAGGTCGTCCACATGCAAATAATCACAATGGTAGGGCTCTCCCTCAGGTACGAGATCATGACCATCTTCCTAAACTGAAATTGAATATTCCACCATTTGAGGGTAGATATGTTCCTGATATATATCTTACTTGGGAGTTAGAAACTGAACAACAATTTACATGTTTAGAATATCCCGAGGAGAGAAGGGTTGCCGCTTTTCACTGGTTTTGCATGTGTATGGTGGTCTGAACATTGTAGATTATATCCTATTCCAACTACTTGGGCTGCTTTGAAAACTGCTATGCGTACTCGTTGGGTTCCACCATATTATCAACGTGAATTGCTTCAAAAATTGTAGCGCTTAAGACAAGGGAAAAATTCTGTAGAAGAATATTATCAGGAATTACAAACTGGCATGATTAGATGTGGTACTGTTGAGGAGAATGAAGCTATGCTTGCATGTTTTCTGGGTGGATTAAATAGAGAGATTCAGACCATTCTAGACTATAAGGAGTATACTAATATCACTCGTTTATTCCATCTTGCTTGTAAAGCTGAACGTGAAGTGCAGGATCGACAAGCATTGGCGCGAACTAACTTTTCTGCAGGCCGACCTTCATCATGGACACCGCGTGCATCTTCTACTTCAACTGCACCAGCACCTCCATCAGGTGCCACCTCCAGCCATGATACAAGAAAACAGGCACAACCACCATTATCTGCCAAGAGCGCACCTGCCGGGCCTGCACAGAGTTCTTCTTCTTCCATGGCATCAACAGGGTACACAAGTGATATTATTTGTCGTCGTTGTAAGGGAAGAGGTCATTATGCGAGAGAATGCAAATCTCAGCGTGTGATGATTGCTACCGAGGATGGTGGGTATGAGTCCGCTAGTGACTATGATGAGGAGACTTTGGCTCTTATTACACGTGAAGAACATGGTGGAAATGATTCTGATCATGAGACGCAATACATGGCTCCTGAAGACGCTGACAGTTATGAATGTTTAGTTGCTCAACGTGTTTTGAGTGTGCAGGTCACCCAAGCTGAGCAAAATCAGAGGCACAATTTGTTCCATACCAAGGGAGTTGTGAAGGAACGTTCTGTGCGCGTCATCATAGACGGAGGGAGCTGCAACAACTTGGCTAGCATGGAGATGGTGGAGAAGCTTTCTCTCACCATAAGACCACATCCACATCCTTACTACATCCAATGGTTCAACAACAGCGGCAAGGTTAAGGTAACACGTACTATTCGTGTGCATTTTAGTATCTCTACATATGCTGATTATGTTGATTGTGATGTGGTACCTATGCAAGCATGTTCCTTATTACTTGGTAGACCATGGCAATTTGATAAAAATTCTGTACACCATGGTAGAAACAATCAGTATACTCTTGTTCATAAGGATAATATGACTCCTGATTCTATTTTGAAAGATGATATTAATAGAGCTAATAAAGCAAAACAGGAGAAGAATAAGAGTGAAAATCAGATTGTGGCAAAAGAATTTGAGCAACAAATGAAGCCTAATAATAAACCATCTAGTGTTGCTTCTGAAATTAAATTGAAAAGTGCAGGTTTATTTGCCACCAAATTTGATATTGATGAGCTAGATTTCAGCAAATCTGTTTGCTATGGTTTTGTGTGCAAAGAGGCTTTATTTTCATTTGAGGACGTGCCTTCTTCTTTGCCCCTGCTGTCACTAACATTTTGCAGGAGTTCGCTGACGTCTTTCCACAAGACGTGCCACCGGGATTACCACCTATTCGAGGGATTGAGCATCAAATTGACTTAATTCCCAGTGCATCGCTACCCAACCGTGCACCATACCGTACCAATCCAGAGGAGACGAAGGAGATTATGCGTCAAGTACAGGAGCTGCTCGACAAAGATTATATACGCGAATCTCTTAGTCCTGGTGCTGTTCCTATTATACTAGTGCCTAAAAAGGATGGTACGCCCCGTATGTGTTTTGATTATAGAGGCATTAATAATATTACTATTCCTTATTGTCATCCTATTCCTAGGCTAGATGATATGCTTGATGAATTGAGTGGCTCTACAATGTTCTCCAAAGTTGATTTGCGTAGTGGATACCATCAAATTCGTATGAAATTGGGTGATGAATGGACAACAACATTTAAAACTAAGTTTGGTTTATATGAGTGGTTAGTCATGCCTTTTGGGTTAACTAATGAGCCTAGTACTTTCATGAGACTAATGAACGAAGTTTTACGTGCTTTCATTGGACGATTTGTGGTAGTCTATTTTGATGATATACTGATTTATAGCAAATCTTTGGAAGAACATTTGGAACATTTACGTGTTGTTTTTATTGCTCTACGTGATGCACGTTTGTTTGGTAACCTTGGGAAGTGCACCTTTTGCACCGACCGAGTATCTTTTCTTGGCTATGTTGTTACTCCACAGGGAATTGAAGTTGATAAAGCCAAGATAGAAGCTATTGAGAGTTGGCCGCAGCCCAAAACGGTCACACAAGTGAGGAGTTTCCTTGGCCTCGCTGGTTTCTATAGGCGTTTTGTGAGAGATTTCAGCACCATTTCTGCACCTCTCAACGAGCTTACAAAGAAGGATGTGCCTTTTGTTTGGGGTACTGCACAGGAAGAAGCCTTCACGGTATTGAAAGATAAGTTGACACATGCTCCTTTACTCCAACTTCCTGATTTTAATAAGACTTTTGAGCTTGAATGTGATGCTAGTGGAATTGGATTAGGAGGTGTGTTATTACAAGATGGCAAACATGTTGCATACTTTTCTGAAAAATTGAGTGGGCCTAGTCTGAACTATTCTACTTATGATAAACAATTATATGCTTTTGTTCGGACTTTAGAGACATGGCAACATTATTTATGACCCAAAGAATTTGTTATACATTCTGATCATGAATCTTTGAAACATATTAAAAGTCAAGCTAAACTGAATCGTAGACATGCTAAATGGGTGGAATTCATTGAGACTTTCCCTTATGTCATTAAACACAAGAAGGGTAAAGAAAATGTTATTGCTGATGCTTTGTCTCGTCGCTATACTATGCTTTCACAACTTGACTTCAAAATATTTGGTTTGGAGACCAACAAAGATCAATATGTGCATGATGCTGATTTTAAAGATGTAATGCAGAATTGTAAAGAAGGAAGAACATGGAACAAGTTCGTTATTAATGATGGCTTTGTGTTCCGTGCTAACAAGCTATGCATTCCAGCTAGCTCTGTTCATCTTTTGTTGTTGCAGGAGGCGCATGGAGGATGATTAATGGGACACTTTGGCGTGAATAAGACGGAGGACGTACTTGCTACATATTTCTTTTGGCCAAAGATGAGACGGGATGTTGAGCATTTTGTTGCTCGCTGCACTACATGTCAAAAAGCTAAGTCACGACTCAATCCTCATGGTTTATATATGCCTTTGACTGTACCCAGTGTTCCTTGGGAGTATATATCTATGGACTTTGTTTTAGGTTTACCTCGAACAAAGAAGGGGAGGGATAGCATATTTGTTGTCGTGGATAGATTCTCAAAAATGGCACACTTTATACCATGTCATAAAAGCGATGATGCTATTAATGTTGCTGATTTGTTCTTTCGGGAAATTATTCGCTTGCATGGTGTGCCAAATACTATTGTTTCAGATCATGATACTAAATTCCTTAGCCACTTTTGGAGATGTTTATGGGCTAAGTTGGGGACTAAACTGCTTTTTAGTACTACTTGTCACCCCCAAACTGATGGACAAACTGAAGTAGTCAATAGAACATTGTCTACTATGCTTAGGGCTGTTTTGAAGAATAATAAGAAAATGTGGGAAGAATGCTTGCCTCATATTGAATTTGCTTATAATCGTTCATTGCATTCTACTACTAAGATGTGCCCTTTTCAAATTGTGTATGGTTTCCTACCTTGTGCACCTATTGATTTGTTGCCTCCTCCATCTTCGGAGAAGGTTAATTTTGATGCTAAAGAACGTGCTGAATTGATTTTAAAAATGCATGAGTTAACTAAGGAAAACATTGAGCGTATGAATGCTAAATATAAACTTGCTGGAAACAGACCCTCGTGGTCAGGTTGATCGTGCTCCGGCGTGGTCAATAACCTCTCGGAGTTGGTTTAGCGATTGCTAAGGCGCAACGTCCTCGCACGTTCGTAGTCGGATCATCAGAGTCGACGTCCACCAAAGCGAAATCCATCATCTCATCGAAAAGCGGGACACCTTTGCCTCTATCAGTGTCGATGTAGAGTCCATGGGGATGATGGAAGGATGCTCCGCATCAATGCACCACGATGATATGTTATGTATGCTATGGGAAGTATGATCACTAATATGCACAAGTCACGTTGCCGGCAATACTCAAATGGCTAGTGATGAGGACATCAATACCATTGTTACACCCACAGCTCCTACTGTTACATATACTGGACCAATTACTAGAGCTCGCGCACGCCAATTAAATTACCAGGTACTTTTATTTCTTGGTAATGATTCTAATGTTCATGAGAATATGATGCTGCCTAAATTGGATACATTTGTTTTGCTTACAAATAAAGGGCCTAGCTTGGAGAAGGATGAACATTGGAGCAAGAATACGCATAGAGTTGATGGCATGCGCAAGGGGATCGAGAACGGAGTTACAAGTGATGATTTCAAGACTTTGAAGCCACCATAAGGAGTGCATGAAGCATTGGACGAAATATACAAGATGCCACTTCATAAATTTCGTCTATAGGCTATTCTAGGTGCTACGTCACCTTATTATTGGGCCAGGCCCATGTATTTTCGAAATACTTAAGTATAGCCTGTTTTTAGAGTCCGTATGTGTGGGGAAACAAGAGTTAGGGTTGGTTTCGGACCCCTCCTCCAAGGGCCACGAAATTCCCCCCTCTTCCTCCATATATACAGCCCTTAGGGCGTCGTTTAGAATTTGGGTTTTGTTTAGATTAAAAGTTCGCCATAGCTGCAACTTCGTGTACTTCATTTGTGTTCAACGACCAGACAAAGGCGTCACAGAACCCCACCTTGATCAATAAAGCTTTCATCTTATATTCGCAACATCCAGATTGCAATCTTAGTTTCTTGCTTGTTCTTCGTTTGCTCGCAGGAAACAGACCCTCGTGGTCAGGTTGATCAGGCTCCGGCGTGGTCAATAACCTCTCGGAGTTGGTTTAGCGATTGCTAAGGCGCGACGTCCTCGCACGTTCGTAGCGGATCGTCAAAGTCGACTTCCACCAAAGCGATATCCATCATCTCATCGAAAGATGGGACACCTTTGCCCCTATCAGCTAGTCTCGATAGGCAAGTAAAGCATAATGGGCTAGGGGTTAACAATGCAATGGCAAGGGGAATATACAATGGAGGTATACCATGATACTAAGATGATATGGAGGTTACCGTCTGGCGATGATGAGTAGCGGTGTTCTTGATGTACAAACCAAGATGATGGAGACTCGTCCCTAAGTAGCCAAAACACCTTAGGAAACGAAAAAACCGCGAACTCAAAATCTCAAACGTCAAATGTCAAAATGGTGGTAGCGGAAAGCGGTGGTGGTTTGCACTTGGCAATGCGGAAGTGAAATGATTGGCTATACACGTGTCGGAGTTGAAGTTGCCGTCCCTAAGTATCCGAAACACCATAGGAGACACAAGCCTCAACTCAAAAAAAACTCAAACAAAATTGGGTTAAGTTGGGGTGGCGGAAGTGTATGGTGGGCAAGCCTATGCGGAAGGTATGGTGGTGGTTGATGAAGAAGCAACCATCCCTAAGTAGCCGAAACACCTTAGGAGACTCAAGCCACTACTCAAACAACCTCAAATGCTATGGGGAACAAAATGGGTTAGGTTGCGGAAGTCGGTGGTGGCTATGCGGATGATATGGTGGAGGGCCTAGGCAAACTTACCAAATTTTCAAAATTTTGATGGGTGTCAAATGATGTTGGTGGTATTTTTGTGGGAAGGGGGATGTCAAGATCTTCAAAATGAGCTAAAGAACGTCAAAATTGGAGTTCGGATGAATTAGTTATGGTCAAAACGGTGAAACGGAAAAAGCTGAAATCCCAAGGGCCGGACATCCAGGGGTCGGGCCGGATTTCCGGGGCCTGATGTCCAGAAACTTGCGCAAAAATGTGCTCCAGGAGCCGGATGTCCGGGCTAATGGCCGGATTTCCGGGATGGCCGGATGTCCGGGGGTCGGGCCGGATATCCGGGCTCCAAATCCGAGGATGAACTCGAGAAACTCGATTTTGGGGCGGAAATTGATGATTTCGGGGGCAAAATTGGAGAGATTTTGTGGACGGAAAGTGGGGAAACTTGGGGAGATGCTAGATCCACTTGAAACCAAGCAAATCCATGGATCAAAATCAACAAAACATCATCAAACCAACAAATCACAAAAAATATTTGGGGGCTATTTTTGATGCGGATTTTCAGATTTAGGACGAAATCAACAAAATCAAGCTAGAAAACACGGGGTAGGGGCTCCAAAAACGTGATCAACGTGGCTCAAGATACCAAGATGATGTAGGGCGGATCCCTATGGGGCCGATCTTTCACGTTTGGAGTGGATCCTATGGAGAGACACGAAGAACGCATGGAAAACACAAAGGGAAACACGGGGGAAAACGAGAGAATCACTAAACCGACAAGTAATTGATCACACAAGGGCTAGATCACCGAACACATAAGGTAGAACAAGATTCAAAATCAACAAAGGAAAGATACAAAGGTAGCCGTTCTTCTCCGTGAGGATGTCTTGATTGTCTTCCCTTGAAGGGGTCTTGAATCCACTTGGGGGATCTTCTCTGAAGAGGTCGTGAGCTCCGAGGAGAAGTAACCAAGTGGATGAGGAAGGCTCTCACACAAAATATGAGCTAAACCAATGCTAACCCTAACTAGGAGGAGGTGGGGGAGTATATATAGTGCTAGCCCACGAAGGGGCAAGTGAGAGGGGGATACATGGGCCCTTGGCCCGCTCTCTGCACACAGGCAGGTGCCGGATGTCCGAGCTGGGGGCCGGATGTCCGGCGTATCACGAAGAGCCGGATGTCCGGGCCTCGGCCGGATGTCCGGGCTGGAGTTGCCCGATTCTTCTGCTCTCTGGATAGCGTCACCGGATTTCCGGGCAGGCGTCGGATGTCCGGCCCGTCGCGGTGCGCCGGATGTCCGGGGGTTGGCCGGATGTCCGGCCGATGTAGAGTCGCCTGGCGTCCGTCTCTCTCTGGTCTTCTTCTGGCTGGTGGCGCCGGATGTCCGGGCTCCCGCCGGATGTCCGATCGCTGTAGCTGCTGGCACTTCTTCCTTCTCCTTCCTTTGCTTCCGCGCACGCTTGGCCTTGGTCCTTGGGTTCTCCATGGTCTCCTCGGGTGTACCTGAGTATGCACAAGGTCCACGCTTGAAGTAGCAACCATGTCTCACGCGAATGGAAAGGGGAAGCATTTAGGAATGGGTTCACCTTATGTCCAATGGCGCATAGTCGAGGTCTCATCTTATGTATCCTTGGGGCTTGGAGAGTAGTCGGAGTGTACATGGGGATGGACGTGGTATGCTCCACATCAGATGGTCTCCAAACCAAATATTTTGAAGTCAAGTTGTGAAAGCATAGTATAGCAACGAGACAATGCATCAGCAATAACATTTTCTTTACCCTTCTTGTGTTTAATGACATAAGGGAAAGTCTCAATGAATTCAACCCATTTAGCATGTCTACGATTCAGTTTAGCTTGACTTTTAATATGTTTCAAAGATTCATGATCAGAATGTATAACAAATTCTTTGGGCCATAAATAATGTTGCCATGTTTCTAAAGTTCGAACAAGAGCATATAATTACCCCGTGTTTTCTAGCTTGATTTTGATGTTTTTGTCATAAATCCGAAAATTCCCCACCAAAAATAGCCCCAATTTTTTTGTGATTTGTTGGTGAGTTGAGATTTTGTTGGATTTGGTCCATGGATTTGCGTTGCTACGTGTGGATCTAGCTTCCCCCACCCTCCCCACCCTTTTCCATCAGCCAATCTGCTCGATTTCAACATCACCATCTTCTTCTTCCCCGGAATTCTCGCAGTTCATCTTCCCGAGCCCGATTTTTGCCCAGGCTCCGGACGACCGGAAAAGGTCGGACGTCCGATGACGACCGGACGACCAACGACGACCGGACGACCGTAAAAGCCCGGACGTCCGTGAAACCCTCACGAAACTGAATTTTGTCAGTTTGACCACTCCTCAACCCCTCCTTCCACCACAACTCCCAAAGCCACATACACCAACATCTGCCCCGCTACCTCCTATGTCGATCTTGACACGTTTTGGTCCTTGAGAGTTTGGGTTGTGGTTTCCCGTATCCTTTTGTGTTTCGGCTATCTAGGTACGGTTCGACTTCATCAACACCACGGCTCAACTTCTCGAGGGTCTCATCATCGCCAAGGACGGTAACTTCGACGACATCTTTGTCATAACTTGCAATTGCATTGATAACCCACATTGCCTCATTTTGCGTAGCTTACCCATCGAGACTAGCGGTTGAGTATTGCAGGCAACGCGACTTGTGCACATTAGTGATCATACAACATAGCATACATATCATACCATAGTGGTGCATATCTTGGGATCCGCTCGTGTGTCACAAAGTTGTCATCGCATACACAATTGCTACCTTGGTTCGTGAGTTTTGCATGAGAAAAGAGCTCAGAAGTGAAAGAGCCACCCAAGCTTTTAAGCAAAGAGGAAAGATAAGCAAAGAGCTTATAAGCAAGAACCATAGCATCATACAACATTAAGATTGTCATATACGATCATCTTGGATCATAGCACCGAAATATCATACATATAGCATACTTGGGATAGAGGTCGTTGCATTTTTGCCTAGTAGGTTGTGCACAAGTTTGCGTATCCGCCTATTGTGCAATCGTGCTATCGTCTCTCTAGTATTGTGCAACAAGAGCATTTCGTGGTTTCCACATTTTGGCTCACTTTTGGATTGCACAATCCCATTTATCTATTTGCGTGTGTGTTTCCGTGTACCCATACTTGCTTGGTCTACTTGTTGCATTTGCAAATTTGTGAATCTTTTCCAACATTGTTGAAGCTCATTACTATTGCATCAAATTTTGTGCCACCATCCTAAACAAGCTCCACCATAAGCTTTTACGTGTGTAGGTGTGAGAACCGACAAGAATTGGTACCAACAGTGCTATTTCATTGTCCGCATTTGAGTGAACTTGATTCATCTTCAACTTCGGTCAAGGTACATTTGGTACATGTTCTTTTCCTTCTACCACTTACATTTTGCTTGGAATAATGGATAGGCCAAGTTCTTCTACCACTCCACCTCTCATCGAGAACGACGACGACATGTCATCATTCGTCACCAAGAACCACCTATTTGGAGCTCAAAAGGCATTGCACCAAGAGCAACAAGCAATGAGGGACTACTTCGACAACAAATTCGACGCTCAAAAGCAAGAGAATGATGCAAGAATGGATGAGATCCGCGCCTTCATGAGGAACCGGCATCCTTCCACTTCTTCATCCTCAAGACGGAGCCGCTCAAGTCGACACTCCGACGACACCTTATCCGACTCAAGTACACCGTCATCGAACAATCTTCGTCGAGCTCCGCGTCAAGACCGGCAAGCATCTCGGAACCCGCTACATGACAAGCATTCACAAGAGCAAATCGATGAGCAAATCCTTCGTCCTCAATCAAACCAAGTCGTTTTTGCTCAAGCTCAAGAACGGCAACGACTAAGGTGCTAAGAAGAAGAACGAGCACGTCTACACCAAGAGGAACAAGATGCCGAGGCTCAACATCTTCAACAACAAGAAGAAGAAGCACAAGCTTTTGAGGCGCAACGTGCCCTTCAAGATTCGAGTCGAGCCATTGCTAACCGCAATCGCGAGCGGCGCAATCAAGAGAAGCCCTTCGAGAAGAAATCCAAGAGATGATGAGGACATGACTACCTTGGATACGACCAAAAATATTGCATACATGCATATTTGTTAGGTGATTTCTAATGCAAACTATTCAATAGTCTATTTATGTTATCCAGAACAGAAATACTTCACACACTTTTGTGTTTTATCTAATTGCAGGTGTATGGGACATTTGTACAATCCACATATGAAGATAAGGGAAAAGGAGATGTTTAGGTTGTGTTCAAAAAGTCCTCTCACGTCACTTTTGGGCCAAGAGAAGATAGAGTCCAAGTCTCTCACGTTCTGGATTCAGATTCGGACTGCACAGACATACCTGACTCAAAACGCCAACAACTTTTTCATACGGACTCCGAATTGGGTGATTCTTTTTTTGGTAGAAACTAGATTTCGTGATCTTTCCATCCCAATTGGATTCACCTTCAAATTCGTCCGGAGCGTTGAGTTACGGACGAAACAATCTGATGTTGCAGCAGAATCCGAGTCAAACTACAAGCCCAAAGGTGTTGCATCACCTCCACTTGGGCCCATGAGCCTTGTACGACCTAGGGTTAGTTTTAGGCTGCCTTGGGATGTCCTCCCACATCCTTGGCCGCCACCCCTTGCTCCTATATAAGTAGATCCATCTAGTAGCTTTTTCCTTGGGTTTTATTTAGTTAAGAGTTAGCCTTCGCTGCAACTTCGTGTACTTCGTTTGTGTCCAACGACCAGACCAAGACCGCTTATGAAACCCCACTTTTATCAATACTTCATCCATACTCGCAATATTCAGATTGCTTAATCATATTCTTGCTTGTTCTTCGATTGCTTGCAGGAATAGACCTTCGTGGTCAGGTTGATCATGCTCCAGCGTGGTCAATAACCTCCCGGAGTTGGTTTAGCGATTGCTAAGGCGCAACGTCGTGCACGTTTGTAGTCGGATTGTCAAAGTCGTCTCCACCAAATCGATAGTTATCATCTCATCGAAAGATCGGGACACCCTCGCCTCTATCAAGTGGTATCAGTTTTCAGGTTGCTCGGTGAGAATTTCCAGTTTTCCTAGATTAGATTTATTTTCTTACCTATTGTCCAAGAAAAATCCACAAAAAAGAGTTAGATCTATTCATCCTTTGTCCAAGCCAGTCTGAGCCTTTGCAATTTTCTTTTCATTGCTTGCATAGTTGAATTATCGGTTGCATTGTCGTGTCGAGTTGCTGGTCTTAGTGTCTAGGTCGTTTAGAGTTTCGAGTTCTATTCACATTAGTCACGTCGCCGCTGCATCATTATCCCTTCCGCTGTCCACCACCCATCCATCAATTTCCTCCACGTGCTACCCACCGTTCCTTGTCATAATCATAGTTGAGATCGTTCCCATCTTCGCTTGATCCAATCTACATCTTATCTAGTTTGTTTTGGAAAGAGGGAGAGAGAAAAAAAAGATAGAGAAAAAAATGAGAGAAACAAAAAGTAAAAAAAAGTCAGAGAAAAAAAAAGAAAGGAAAAGAAAAAAAAGTGTGAGAAAAAAAGAGAAGAGAAAAAAACAAAATTCGGATCTATCTAGACTCAATCTCGTAGTTGGATTCGGATTGGAATCTGTTTTGTGCACTGTTCAGTAAAACAGGCATAACTTCTTCATATGAAGTCTATTTTGGCTCCGCAAGTACTCAAATGAAAGCTAGCGACGAGCCGCATCAAAATAGTTGCAGAAGCTAGTTCAGTATTTGGCACCTCAACATCAGCTTCTAAATAGGTCTACTGCTATTGTGATCTTCACTTATATCTTGCTGTCCAGAGCTACTTCATATCCTTTATTGATGCTAGTTGTGCTACGACGTGACCTCATTAGTGTTCTAGGCTCGCGTCTCTAGTTTGGTCTAGCCTAGGACCAGCACAGTACCGTCGTTGAGCGTTTATTCAACATTGCATCTCTGAATTGATTATTGCTAACCTTTTGCTACCATATGTAGCCAACCCAGCTCCACATATTTCTACACCGTGTATACGTACGTTCCCCTGGCAATCGTTTTACACAATCTTCAGAGTTATTTGACACCGCTGGTTGCCTGTCACCACCTACCGCATGGTAAGAACTTGTAAGATATTGATATTTGCTTTACTGTGAGCACTTTACAACCACATCCTAGTAGTTCATAGGAACATTATTCTCGAATTTTGGTTCTTGTTTCTACTAATCATGACAGGTTCCAGAGATAGAAGTTCTTGGATGACGGACACATCTTCACCATCACGAGAGTTGGGACAACACACACAAGCATATGGTCAGGTTATCTCTTTACCATCATTTGAGGGTAGATTTAATCCTGCTATTTATCTAGCTTGGGAGCTTGAAGTAGAACAAGTTTTTAGTCACCATGATTTTTCTGAACTTGAGAGAGTACGAGCTACCATTAGAGCATTTACTGGTTTTGCTTCTGTTTGGTGGAGTGTACATTGTAAGAAAAACATTGATAACCAACCCACAACTTGGAAAGTTTTGAAAGCTGTAATGAGACAATAGTTTTTTCCTCCTTACTATCATCGTGAATTGCGTCACAAATTGGAGCAATTAAAACAAGGCAGTAACACTGTTCATGCTTACTACCAAGAGTTCAAATCTTATATGCATCATTGTGACATAGAAGAATCTGAGGATGATACAATGAATAGATTTTTTGGTGGTTTGAACCATGATATTCAGGCAAGATTTCAGTATATTCCTCGTTGCGTTACTAGTATGTATGTCCGTTCTTGTACCTTTGAGAGACAAATACAGGAGGATGCATTGGGTGACTACAACAACTACTATTCCAGTTCATGCTCACCACCGCCGGTTGGTTACTCCACTATTGCACCTACTAGAGCAGCCCCACCTCGGATTGTGAGCGCGATATCATCTCAAGAGTATGGTACATTGTCAACGTCCATACCTACATCAGCTACATCTCTGCGAGGTAACAGTAAAGGTCTTGATGATATAACTTCACATGAGAATGAAGCATGCCTAGTTAACTTGAATGCATCATGTGTTGAGTTACCTGTTGATTTGAGCACACCACCTATTTTAGAGACTCTTTTTACTGTCATGAATGCGTCATGTGATCAAACAACTGAAATATCAACAATTTTGAGTGCACCCATTGAATTAACTGTTGATGCAAAAGAACCAATGTTTAATCATTTTGATATGACCTCTAATCTTGATGATGATTCTGTGTCCAATGAATTATTGCATGTTTGCTTCTTTAAGCATGTTGTAGCATGTAAATTTGATGCAAGTAAGGTTTATTCATCGAAGTTAGGATGGTTTACTGATGAACATTGCCAATCTTTTGAAGTGAATAAGAGCTTCACTTATATGTGCAAACTGAGTTGCAATATTTTCATGCCTTCTACTTCTTGTGATAATTTTTTGGCTTTAGATTTTATGAACAATGAAAGTTACTCATGTATACATGTGACATATGTGCAAAAATCAAGGGAAGTTAAAATGGATGACATATACATATACAACATGTACACCTTGTCTCTTTTGTTAGCCACATTTCAGATTAAGCAATGCCCAGGATGGCTTTGTTTTCAAAAAGGGGAGGATGATGAGGACATGACTACCTTGGATACGACCAAAAATATTGCATACATGCATATTTGTCAGGTGATTTCTAATGCAAACTATTCAATAGTCTATTTATGTTATCCAGAACAAAAATACTTCACACACTTTTGTGTTTTATCTAATTGCAGGTGTATGGGACATTTGTACAATCCACATATGAAGATAAGGGAAAAGGAGATGTTTAGGTTGTGTTCAAAAAGTCCTCTCACGTCACTTTTGGGCCAAGAGAAGATAGAGTCCAAGTCTCTCACGTTCTGGATTCAGATTCGGACTGCACAGACATACCTGATTCAAAACGCCAACAAATTTTTCATACGGACTCCGAATTGGGTGATTCTTTTTTTGTTAGAAACTAGATTTCGTGATCTTTCCATCCCAATTGGATTCACCTTCAAATTCGTCCGGAGCATTGAGTTACGGACGAAACAATCTGATGTTGCAGCAGAATCCGAGTCAAACTACAAGCCCAAAGGTGTTGCATCACCTCCACTTGGGCCCATGAGCCTTGTACGACCTAGGGTTAGTTTTAGGCTGCCTTGGGATGTCCTCCCACATCCTTGGCCGCCACCCCTTGCTCCTATATAAGTAGATCCATCTAGTAGCTTTTTCCTTGGGTTTTATTTAGTTAAAAGTTAGCCTTCGCTGCAACTTCGTGTACTTCGTTTGTGTCCAACAACCAGACCAAGACCGCTTATGAAACCCCACTTTTATCAATACTTCATCCATACTCGCAATATTCAGATTGCTTAATCATATTCTTGCTTGTTCTTCGATTGCTTACAGGAATAGACCTTCGTGGTCAGGTTGATCATGCTCCAGCGTGGTCAATAACCTCCCGGAGTTGGTTTAGCGATTGCTAAGGCGCAACGTCGTGCACGTTTGTAGTCGGATCGTCAAAGTCGTCTCCACCAAATCGATAGTTATCATCTCATCGAAAGATCGGGACACCCTCGCCTCTATCAAGAGAGAAACTACCAACCGCGTGTGCAACGTCAAGCTCCACAAGGTCCTCCACAAGCTCGTCAAGATCCACCTCAACCTCAAGTTCAACAAGAGAAAGTTGATCATGGACTTCCTCCGTGCCAAGAGCAACATGAGGGTGACTATCCTCCACATCAAGGACGTCATCATCACCATCGCCAACAACACAATGAAGAGCAATGCTATGGCAAGCTCAAGTTCACAATGCCCAAGTTCAATGGAAGCAATGATCCGGAAGAGTACCTCTCATGGGCATTGAATGTCAACAAAATTTTCTGCTTGCACAACTATGAGGAAGAGAAGAAGATCGCTATGGCATCACTTGAGTTCCAAGATTATGTGCTCATATGGTGGGAACAAGTACTTGAACGCCGTCAAGCAAGAGGTGAACCACCAATCACCACTTGGGCTCAAATGAAGGATGTCATGCGAGCACGCTTTGTACCAACCTACTACAACTGCGATCTCTTTAAGAAGCTACAACTCCTCAAGCAAGGAACAAAGAGTGTTGAAGAATACTACAAGGAAATGGTGATAGCAATGATTCAAGCCAATGTCACGGAAGATGATGAGCAAACAATGGCAAGATTTTTGAATGGACTCAATCATCCCATCAAGAAGATCGCCGACTTCCAACCATACTCCAACCTCATTGAGCTCGTGCATCAAGCAACCAAGGCGGAACGTCAAGTGCAAGATGACTTCAAGTACGCCAAGTACTCATCCAAGACCTACAGCTTCTCCAACATCCAAGCTTCAACGACTCCTTCAACATCTACATCAACCAAGCCTTCTCCAAGCAACGACGACAAGTCAAATTACAAGAAAACTTTGGAAAGTTCAAGTCGTCTTCCTCCTACTACAAGCAACTTCAAGCCGTGTGCTTCATCATCTACTCCAACCGATGAGACCGTCAAAACAAGCTCCTTGAAGTGTTTCACTTGTGGCGGCCGAGAACACAAGTCCTTCCAATGCACGAACAAGCGCACCATGATCCTCAACGATGACGGCACATATGACTCAATGAGTGAAGAGGAGATGGATGCCCTTGAGCAAGTGGCCATGCACCGACGCGTGAACGAGGATGAAGATGATCAAGTCTTTTGTGATGAGGATTCGAGCCCCGCTCTCGTTGTCTCCAAAGTCTTGACACTTCAACATCAACAAGCAGAAGACCAACGATGCCACATCTTCCACACTAAGGCCAACATCAATGGAAGGTCCGTCAAGGTCATCATCGATGGAGGTAGTTGCCACAACTTGGCAAGTGAAGAACTATGTTCCAAGCTTCAATTGGTCAAGAGGAAGCACCCGCACCCCTACAAGTTTCAATGGCTAAGTGACTCCGGCACTATACGAGTCGAGCATACGGTCCAAGTCTCCTTCAAAATTGGTGCTTATGAAGACACTTTGGAGTGTGATGTGGTCCCAATGACCGTTTGCCACCTACTTCTTGGTCGACCATGGCAATTCGACCGTGGTGTCATCCACAATGGGCGCACCAATCACTATAGCTTCAAAATGAAAGGGAAGGAATATGTGCTACGACCTATGTCTCCTAGTCAAGTGATAGCCGACAAGCAAGCCACCAATCATGGAGAGAAGAGTGAAAAAGTGACACACCCAAAAGTGAGTGAGAGCCACAAGCCAAACTTGAGCGCCTCTTCATCTAGAGAGAAAAACCTCATACTATTTGCAACAAAAAGTGAGATGAGATAAGTGTGTGAGAACCCATCGAGTGTGATGCATTTCGTCCTTGTGTGCAAAGATGGAGAGCCAACAACTAACACCTCTCACGAGTTACCTTTAGTGTTTCAATCTCTTTTGCAGGAATTCAAAGATGTTTTCCCCGATGAGCTACCTCCGGGTCTACCTCCACTATGAGGCATTGAGCATCGAATCGACCTCATCCCTGGAGCGCCACTTCCAAAAAAAGCTCCATACCGTGTCAATCCTGAAGAAACCAAGGAGATTCAACGGCAAGTACAACAACTCATCGACAACGGTCATGTACGTGAAAGCTTAAACCCTTGCGCCGTTCCCGTTATACTTGTGCCTAAACCCGATGGAAGTTTCCGCTTGTGTTCCGATTGCAGACCCATAAATGCCATTACCGTTCGATATAGGAATCCCATTCCTCGCTTAGACGATATGCTTGATGAACTTAGTGGAGCCAAGTTTTTCTCAAAAATTGATCTTAAAAGTGGCTATTATCAAATCCGCATTCAAGAAGGTGATGAATGGAAAACCGCTTTCAAAACCAAATTTGGCTTATATGAGTGGTTAGTGATGCCTATGGGTTTGCCGGAAGCACCCGGAACTTTCATGCGTCTTATGCATCATGTGCTTAGACCTTACATTGGAGTCTTCGTTGTGGTTTACTTTGATGATATCCTTGTGTTTAGCAAAACCATGAAAGAGCACATTAATCATGTTAAATCTATGTTGCAAACCCTCCGCAAGGAAAGCCTTTATGCGAACTTGAAAAAATGCACTTTTGGCGTTGACAAAGTGGTTTTCTTGGGTTTTGTTGTCTCTTCCAAGGGTGTCCATGTTGATGAAACTAAGATTAAAGCAATTAAAACTTGGCCCCAACCCACCAATTTGCAACAAGTGCATAGTTTTCTTGGTCTTGCAGGATTTTATCGCCGCTTTGTGAAAAACTTTAGCACAATTGCCGCTCCTTTGCATGCCTTGAGTAAGAAGAATGCACCTTTTGTTTGGGGATCTTTGCAATCCACCGCTTTTGATGAGCTCAAACTTTGCTTACTCATGCTCCGATTCTTGCTTTGCCCAACTTTGAGAAAACTTTTGAGGCTCATTGTGATGCAAGTGATACCGGAATTGGCGGAGTTTTGATGCAAGAAAAACGAGCCATTGCTTATTTTAGTGAAAAACTCTCCGGTGCTCAACTTAATTACCCCATCTATGACAACGAATTGTATGCTTTAGTGCGTGTGCTACATGTTTGGGAACATTACCTTAGACCTCATGAATTTGTCATCCATACCGATCATGAAACGCTTAAGTACTTAAAAGGTCAAACTAAATTGAACAAGTGTCATGCCAAATGGAGTGAATTTATTGAATCTTTTCCTTATGTGATCAAGTACATTAAGGGTAAGGAAAATGTAGTTGCGGATGCACTTTCACGCATATGCACGCTTGTCACTCAACTTGAGTTACATGTTATTGGTTTTGAGCATATAAAAGACTTGTATGAGCATGATCCTTCTTTTGCTACTCCTTATGCTAAGTGTTTGACACACACGTCTTGGGAACGATACTACATAAAGGATGATTATCTTATGAGAGCTAACAAACTTTGCATTCCCGAGTCTTCTCTTCGTTTGCTAATTTTGTAAGAGGCTCATGGAGGCGGACTCATGGGACACTTTGGACGCGACAATACATTCGCCACGCTCTCCAAGAACTACTTTTGGCCCAAGATGTTCCGTGACGTCTCACGCTTCACCAACCGGTGCTCTACATGTCGCAAAGCTAAGTCTAAAGCTCAATCACATGGTCTTCACATGCCACTTCCTATTCCTTATCAACCTTGGGAAGACATTAGCATGGATTTTATACTTGGTTTGCCTAGAACTCAAAATGGAAAGGATTCCGTGTATGTTGTTGTGGACCGATTTTCTAAGATGGCACATTTCATTCCTTGCAACAAGATAGACGATGCTTCACACGTTGCAAATCTCTTTTGTAGGGAAATCTTGCGCCTCCATGGAGTCCCAAAGACAATCGTCTCCGACTGCGACGTCAAGTTCTTGAGTTACTTTTGGAAGACCCTATGCGCCAAGCTCGGAATCAAACTATTGTTCTCTTCGGCATACCACCCTCAAACCGACGGCCAAACGGAGGTGACGAACCGCACACTCTCCACTCTACTTCGCGTGTTGATCAAGAAGAACATCAAGGAGTGGGAGGAATGTCTACCCATCGCCGAGTACACCTACAACCGTGCAAGACATTCGACGACCGGCAAGTCCCCCTTTGAGGTCGTCTACGGCTTCAACCCGTTGTCCCCATTGGACATTCTACCTCTTCCTCTACAAGAGCGCACCAACCTCGACGCAAGTGCCCGTGCAAGCTACATCAAGAAGATGCATGAAGATACAAGGCACACCATCGAGCGCCAAGTACAACGCCTCGCGACCAAGGTCAACGTCAACAAGCACCCCATGATATTCAACATTGGAGACCTAGTGTGGCTACACCTTTGCAAGGACCGCTTCCCCAACGAACGCAAGTCCAAGCTTCTCCCTCGAGCCGATGGACCTTTCAAGGTGCTAGCACGCTACAACAACAATGCTTACAAGATCAATCTCCCACGCGACAAGTACAACGTGAGCGACATCTTCAACATCTCCGATCTCTCCCCATACCATGGTGATGAGGATTTCGATCCGAGGTCGGATCTTTCACAAGGGGGGGGGGAGATGATGCAGAGCATCCTTCGGTCATCCCCATGGACCTTCCGTCGCCTCACCAAGCACCAAGAGGACCCATGACACGAGCTCGAGCTAAGGCTATTGAAGATAAGGTGAACTCGCTCCTCTCCGAACTCCCTCCTCCTAATCACGAGACATGGCTACTACCTCATTCGGAAACTCTATGTGTAATCAGGTACTTGGACACGAGTCAAGGAACAACTACTTCCAAGAGCCAAGACGATGAGGACCCCAAGCATGATGGACAAGAAGAAGAGTTGTCGTGGAAGCTACAGGCGTTGGTCGACCGACCCAGTCCGGACGTCCGACGAATGCCAGGACACGGACGACCGAGCTTTCCGGACGTCCGGTGCTTCGCCACCTGAACCAAATCTACGGACGTCCGAAGCGGATCGGACGACCGGACAACATGCAACCGAGCCGAATCTACGGACGACCGACGACCTCCGGACGTCCGGACAGTCATGAAGCTCCGGACGACCGACCCTCTCCGGACATCCGACGCGCCCACGACAGAGTTGAATCTTCGGACTTCCGAGCACGATCGGACGTCCGGACTGTCCCGAGCCTCCGGGCGTCCGACGCCTTCCGCACGTCCGGCACCTGAGTGACCGCACCTGCGGGCTGGAGCCCTTGTATCCCTTCACTTTGACTTCCATTTGCACTACGACTATAAATAGGTCGCCCCCTCCTCCTAGTTAGGGTTAGCATTGGTTTAGCTCATATTTGTGTGAGAGCCTTGCTCATCCACTTGGTTACTTCTCCTCGGAGCTCACGACCTCTTCGGAGAAGATCCCCCAAGCGGATTCAAGACCCCTTTCTAGGGAAGACTATCAAGACCTCCGTACGGAGAAGAACGGTTCCTTTGAATCCTTACCATTGTTGTTTGTGGATCATATGTTACTCTATGTTGTCGGTAATCTAGCACTCGTGTGATTGATTCTATGTCGGTTTAGTGTTTTCTCTTGTTCTCCCCGTGTTTTCCCTCGAGTTCTTCTGCGTGTTCTTCGTGATTCCCCGTAGGATCCACTCCAAATGTGAAAGATCGTCCACATAGGGTTCCACCCTACATCACAAGTTCAATGGGTTGTCAAACATGATGTGACCAAAAGAATTTTCACATGATATCCTATGGAGCATAGCATCACAACTAGGCAACTCAACATGCTCATCATTATATTCATCATAAATAGGTAAGTCAAGGCATGAAGATGTCTCACTAGCGTGAAGCATGGTGATAGGTGGGTCAACATCATCGGAGCAATCGATGTCAAGATAGTCCACTAGTGGGACAAGAGAAGTACCATCACCTATGTTACCGTTGGAGCGTCGCTCATGTGTTGTAGGTGAGGTGTTGAAGATCGTCTCGTTGTCATCTTCATCTTGATGGAACCATGTGGGGGGTGCATCATCGTCCACCATGGCCATCGGTTTCTCCATTGGATGGATGGACTCATCGAGGATAGGCATGTCGTCATGTAGGAGACCTAGCACCAAAGAAGAGAACACACTAGGAGTAGAGGTTAAGTCGTTAGAAATCATAGTGGCCTCACATGTCGTGTCAACTACCTCACTCACTACATGTTGTGGCTCACTCACTCCCTCAAAGATGCTCTCACTCATATGGTTGGTGGAGTCACTCAAATGGCGCTCAACCTCACATAGGATGTGTGGCATGCTCTCATGTGTGGGGCTAGTGGTGGTCACACTCATCCTCTCATAGTAAATGCTCTCAATGTCACGTATGGTGGAGTCACTCATGTCACTCATGTGGTGGTGGCTCTCCTCACATAGCACTTGGGGCATCTCAACATATGTGGGTGTCAGAGAGATGTAGGTGCAAATGTCTCCATGCACAACTCCTATCGCCATGGTCGAAGGGGATGGCCCTTGCTCGACCGTCTTGTCGCTGTCTTGGTGTTGGAGGCCCATATGATGTGGCACCTCGTAGCTCATCTCCATGACCGAAGGGAGTTTCCCATGCTCGGCCATCTTCCTTGTGGGGCTTCCGAAGATGGAAGTGTCGCCCTCGCTTGTAGGTAGTCGCCTTGGACTTGATGAAGTCGTTGAAGGCGTACTCGCAGAAAGTAGGCAAAGATGCCGTACGTCCAATGGCGAAGATGCCTTGAGAACACTTGGCGAAGATGCCGAAGTGGTTGATGTAGTCGTAGCGCCGTCTTGGTGGTGGTCATCTCGCGGTCTTCTTTTGTTTTCTTGAAGCTTGGACTTGGTGTGAAGTAGGGCTTGTTGGGACTTGTGCACTTGTGCTTGTGGAGCATCTTCATGATGGTGATGTCGTTGTCGTGCTTGAGCTCGTAGTAGATGTCGTTCGTCGTCGCCGTGCACATGATGCTTGGAGGTGACTTGCCCTTCATGGCGATGATGATCACAAACGTGATGGTGGCCGCCATGTAGATGTGGACGAGGACGATTTGCACTTGCATCATGTCCGCGCTCCGAAGACTTGTGTCTTGAATGTCGCCGCCTTGAGGATGACGAAGGGGAAGAAGACTTGATAAAGGCTCTAATCTCCTCCATCCTTGCATCTTGCTCCTCTTTATGTGCGGAAAGCTTCTTGTCGATGCAGTCCCTTTTCCTTGCTTCAGAGTGGAAAATGTCGATGGAGATGTTCTCGATGCGCTCTTGCAATCTTGATTGTGAGCCTTGCATTTGTCGTTGTAGATCGAAGATAGACGCTTTGGAGATGTAGTTGTTCACGCCGTCGTTGTTGTCGTAGACCGGAGAAGGAATGCCTTGCACCATCACAAGACTCGAGCAAATATGAGTGGGAGAAAGAGAAGAACTTATACCAATGTACCTTGACCGATGTTGACAATGAATCAAGTTCACTCAAATGCGGACAATGAAATAGCACTATTGGTACCAATCCTTGTCGGTTCTCACACCTACACAAGTAAAGCTTATGGGTGGAGCTCGGTGAGGATAGTGGCACAAAAATTTGATGCAAAATGTTAGCAAGAGTCAATAATGTTGAAAGAGATTCACAAATTTGCAAGTGAAACAAATGGACCAATAGCAATGAAAGGTACATGGGTACACACACACGGATAGATAAATGGGGTCGTGCAACCAAGAAATGAGAACAAAATGTGGAATCCACAGAAAACGCTCGTGTTGCACAACTCAAGAGAGACGCTAGCACGATTGCTCAATAGGCGGATACGACACTTGTGCACAACCTATAAGATGCAAAATGGATAAACTTTCTATCCCAAGTATGCTATGTATGTATGGTTCCCGGTGTTCTCTCAAGATGATCCAATATGATCGGATATGACAATCTTATATGCAATGTGGTATGATGCTATGGCACTTGCTTACAAGCTCTTTGCTCTCTTTCTTTTGCTTAAAATCTTTATTCTTTTTTTTCTATGGCCACTTTTGCACAATGCACAAACCAAGATAGCAATTGTGTATATGTGGGAACAAACTTGTAACACAATGGATGATATGATACCAAGATGATATGGTATGGTATGTAATGGGAAGTATGATCACTAATGTGCACAAGTAACGTTGCCGGCAATACTCAAATGGCTAGTCTCGATAGGCAAGTAACACAAAATGGGCTAGGGTTAACAATGCAATGGCAAGGGGAATATACAATGGTGTCGTCGAGGTTACCGTCCTTTGCGATGATGAGTGGCGCTGTTCTTGATGTAGATACCAAGAAGATGGAGACTCATCCCTAAGTAGCCGAAACACCTTAGGAAACGGAAAAACCGCGAACTCAAAATTTCAAATGACAAATGTCAAATGGTGGTAGCGGAAAGCGGTGGTGGTTTTGCATTAGGCAAATGCGGAAGTGGAACTATGGATATACACGTGTCCGAGTTGAAGTTGCCATCCCTAAGTAGCTGAAACACCTTAGGAGACACAAGCCACAACTCAAACAAGCTCAAACAACTACTGGGTTAAGTTGGGGGTGGAGGAAGTGTATGGTGGGCACGCCTATGCGGAAGTGGTGGTGGTGGTTGATGAAGAAGCAATCATCCCTAAGTAGCTGAAACACCTTAGGAGACTCGGATCACTACTCAAGCAACCACTAATGCTATGGTGAACAAAATGGGTTAGGTTGCGGAAGTCGGTGGTGGCTAGGCGGATGATATGGTGGTAACCCTAGGCAAAGATGTCAAAAATTCACAAAATTTGATGGAGTCAAATGATGTTGGTGGTATTTTTGTGGGATAGGGGATGTTAAGAGCTTAAAAACGAGCTAAAGAACGTCAAAATCAGAGTTCGGATGAATTAGTTATGGCCGAAACAAGAATCAGCCGAAGTCAAAACCTACAGGTTACGGACGTCCGGGAAGGTCGGATGTCCGGGGCGTCGGACGTCCGGGAAAGTCGGAAATCCGTAAATTTGGCTCGGGTTAGGTGTTCCGGTCGTCCGGAAAGGTCGGACGTCCAGTCGGTCCTGGGGCTCCGGACGTCCATAAAACGCCGGTCGTCTGGTGGGTCGGGGTCAACGCGAGATGCGAGTTCGGGGACACGATTTTGGGCGGAAAATGGAGATTTCGGGGTCAAAATTCACGGGATTTCGTGGATGAATGATGGGGAAACTTGGGGAAATGCTAGATCCACTTGAAACCAAGCAAATCCATGGATCAAAATCAACAAATCATCATCAGACCAACAAATCACAAAAAAAATTGGGGCTATTTTTGGTGGGGATTTTCGGATTTAGGCAAGAACACACAAAATCAAGCTAGAAAAAGAGGGGTAGGGGCTCCAAAAACATGATCAACGTGGCTCATGATACCAAGATGATGTAGGAAGGAACCCTATGGTGACGATCTTTCACGTTTGGAGTGGATCCTACGGGGAATCACAAAGAACACGCGGAAGCACAAAGGAGAAACACGGGGAAAACAAGGGGAATCACGAAACCGACAAGGAATCAATCACACAAGTGCTAGATCACCGAACACATAAGGTAGCACAAGATTCAAAATCAACAAAGGAAGGATACAAGGGTAGCCGTTCTTCTCCGAGAGGAGGTCTTGAATCCACGAGGGGATCTTCCCGTAAAGGGGTCTTGAATCCAAGTGGATCTTCTCCGAAGAGGCCGCGGTCTCTCACGAGGAGGAGATCCGATGGATGAGCGAGCCTCTATCTCACAAATGAGCTAAATCAATGCTAAACCTAACTAGGAGGAGGTGGGGGAGTATATATAGTCATGGGCCACGAAGGGGTAAGTTGGGGGATACATGGACTCGATCCAATACACTGTGCGTAGACAGGCGTCGGACGTCCGGGGGTTCCGGTCGTCCGGAGGCTCGAGAAGGTCCGGACGTCCGGGAGTCTTCGGCCTTCCGTAAATTTAGTTCTATTGGGGAAGTGTCGGTCGTCCGTAGGGTCTCGGTCGTCCGGCGCCTGGGAGTTGTCGGACATCCGGTGTCCGGCGGTCGTCCGGGCGCTGTAGGTTGCCTCGGCTGCGGTTGATCTGGCTGGTGGAGTCTCCAGGCGTCGGACGTCCGGAGATCGTCGATCGTCCGGTGGCTGTCGGACGTCCGAGCGCTGTAGCTTCCCAGCAGCTCTTCCTCTTGTTCCTCGCGCTTGGTGTCCTCGCCGTCTTGTCCAATGCTTGTAGTTGTTCCATGGCCTTCCTCTTAGTTCCTGGACATGCATAGCACACACGTTTGAGGTAGTAGCCATGTCTCACATGTGGAAAGTGAAGGTTCATAGAGGAGCGAGTTCACCTTGTGTCCAATGGTGTATCTTAGAGGTCTCGTCATATGTCCTCTTGGAGTTTGGAGAGTAGTCGGAGTGTACATGGGGATGAACGTGGGATGCTCCGCATCAGGTACCCAGCACACGGGGCAGAGGGGGAGTAGGATGCGGCCCTGGCCAGCAGATGTGGTCGACCGTGGGCGATATGGGTGCTGGCCCGCGCGAGGGCGGCTGTGTCGCGACCAGCAGCGACGCACGGCGTCAGCCGCAGGCAGTAGCAGCCACAGGCAGTGGAAGGCAGGGGCGGGGTGGCGCCCGCAGGGCGGCCATGGCGGCAGGCGCGGGACTGGGGCGCGCGGGCATGGCCGCAATGGGGACCGGGGTTCGGCGGACGCGGGGCTGGGCTCGGTCTGGGGGTCGCGAGCACGAAGCACCGGACGTTGCGACGGCAAGCATGGGTTTGATCGGGCGCAGCACTATAGCACAAGATCGAGCAAACCTAGAGGCTAATCAGCATCTACATGGGCACGGGAGCACTCCAGTGTGCCTAGCTGGCCCCGGGACGGCCGGTAGCCACGGCGGGGAGCACCACAGCAGCGGCGCGTTTTGGCCGGAGCAAAACAAAGACGACGACGGGACTATGGCTATGGATCGAAAGCGTTTAGGAAGGGGAAACGTAGCGCAGCTCACCGCGAGTCGGAAGAGGAGCTCGAGGAGGTCGGGGATGCAGTGGAGGTGACGAATTCGTCGATGGAGCCGCGGTGGCCGGAGGTAGAAGACGACGTCGATGTACAAGATGAAGATGGTGGCGATGGCGAGTGTACAGGCCTTCCCCGCTCGATTCGGTCCTCGGGATGGACGAAGTGGACCGTGGCGGTCCTTCTGGGCGTCTTCCCGCGGCGCGGGGAGCATGGTGGTCGCGGCCATGGCGACGGCAGCGGCGGTTTCACGTGGGGAGAAGAGAGAGAGAGCGAGGGAAAGGGGGAGTGGATGAGGAGGAGCGCCAGGGCAAGTGGGAGGGGACGAGGGGAGCCCGAGGCGTCGGGGGATCTTATCCTCTCGCCCATGACGCCGGCGAGGCGGTCGGGGGCAACCATGCCCCTGTAGCGACCGCACCACGGGAACAGGAGGAGAAGGAGACCGGTGGGGGTATGTGGGCTGGCTCGGGTGGGGGTGGGCCGAGGCCCGGAGGAGTCAGGGGAGTTTTCCTTTTATTTTGCCTTTTTTTAAATTGCAAAACTAAAAGAGTTTTGATAGAAAAGAGACTTGTCAACTAAAGCGAGCACATTAATTCTAAGAGTCGCAAAAAGTTGAAGGCCGAAAGTAGTTGTCCAACTATTTTTAGAAATTTAAAATGCCAATTTTAAATGCTGTTGGATCACTAAATAATTTCCAGGGGCACTTTCGAAACCCAAAAGAGGTTGACAAATTGGAATTTTTGACTTTAAATTTTGAGTTTGAATTTGAATCATGATTTGGATCAAGTGAGGATTAACAACAGTAATGTGATGACATGACACCATGAGCAGGGAATTACTATAGCTTAATTATCCGGGCGTCGCAATTCTCCTCCACTACAAGAAATCTCGTCCCGAGATTTAAGGGGTGGAGTAAGGGTGAAAGACTCGAGAAGGACGGAGCTCAACACAAGATAGGTACCTGGGGGCTATCTCAATGAACATGGCGTAGAGGCATCTCTCAAGTTGAAATTTGAGAAAGATGTCGAGAGCAAGGTAAGGAGTTGTAATAAGAAGCTTCAACCTGGTAGGCAATTGTTCGTTGCCTGAAATAGAGAGTGAATGGGGTTCAGAGCAATGGGAATAAGTATTGCATCTGATAACAAAATAGATCACTAGGAATATGGATCGTGAATTACATACGAAGCTAAGCGCGAGGAATAACTTAGAAAACAGGGATGTATAGAAGAGTCAGGTTTCGATCCTATGGAACTATGGGTTATGGGCCCACCATGTGGGTTAAAAGTAGGAAGGGTGCTTACATTTGCACGGTCATGATAACAAGGCTGGTCAGAGGATAGCATGTCAATTATGTTGGCAACAACTTTGGTACCAAGGGCGAGGGATGAAGAGAACCACTTTCCTGCTCGTAATATGAGGCGGACCAATAGGCAAAGTTCTCGTCCATTGATGGTTAGCGGAATGTCATCAACAATAGTAACAGGGTCTTACTGACAGAGTTGTACACCGAGGTGCTTACTTAAGCAGGGATTTATCTCTCTCAGACAAGTTAGATGACAAGAAAGGAGAAACAAAACAATGGAAGTGAAAATGTGATTATTATGATAATCAGACCAATGGAAAGGAAAGATGTTTATACCCATGTGTTAGAGTATAACTTTCCCAAGGAAAGGCAGAGCATGATAGGGCTCCAAGTATTAAACCGTTTAGACAAAGGAGAAAGGTATTTATGAGGTTTACCCATACAACAATGTTTGCATACTTGATCAAGAACAGTTAGCATTGCGCTCCCGATGTTCTTGTTGATGATCGGAGTACCACACACATGCTTCGGGATAGTGTTGACATGGTCATCGGGGAAAGGTCAGACTTCAGGTACACAAAGGATCCATCGGAACAACTTATAAAATAAGTCATACAATTTCAGCAAGAAAAAGATGATTTTGTGGCCGGTGGGCTCAGGAAAAATTCATCAAGGGGCAAGGATGGTATTTCTCATCATGAATTCGATTGATATCCTGGAACAGCTTAGAATGTTGGTGATGATCACGACACATTTGTCGAGAGATTTCATGAAGATGTAATCGATCGGTGATGACATCAAGTCAAAGGAATGATGAAGCGAAGATCAACGTAAGCTTAGCTCATCGTCAAAAATTGTGCTCCAGGAAGAAGGACCGGGTGGCACAGTTAAAATTTAGCACGATAATGATATAGTCGATCATGCTAGGACTGACTTGAAGGATTATTAAATTCGTAAGCAACGAAAATAGCTTAGAGCTATTGAATCGGAGTGCGGAATCGATTCACTTATCGGTGTTCTCGAGTGACCAATAACTCGGAACCCGGGGCAATCTGAAATCGCTGAGGAGCAATACCAAATGAAGACTCATAGGAGGTAACACGGTTCTTTGTTATTCTCAAGATACCGGAGGGTAATACTCGAAGGAAGGTCAAGATAGAGGTTGCGAAGATGCATTGATCTACAGAAGACAAGTGCTTTAACTTTTCTGAGAAATGGAATAAAAGGGGAACAATCATGGTCAGAACCACGGTTTCAAAGGACCAAACATAGTTACCAGATGAACTTATAACAAGGGGATTATTATTATCACAAGAAGCTTCCATGATAAGTTCTACATCGGTTCCATGGGCATGAACACAAAGGTTCAAGGTCGAATCCCACTTCTTCATTGCATAACCTTTCATTCACTCCTCGTTTTCGAAGAATTTGTAGTGCAAAAGATTTATCTGGTGAAGCACCCAAAGAGTATGACTCACATCTCTTTAGAGTTCACACGGATTAGGGAAGGCATAGGTTCAACCCGTATGGGTATCTTAGGAACATATACCACTAAGTTCCGGAGCATATAACATCAGCTCAATAGCAGAGCATGGTTGAAAATAAGCAGAGGATACAATTTATCAAAGACATTATGTATCAGGGGAAGAACTCAAGGATTTGAGAATAGGCAGGAACGGTCAGATAATAATCCACCAAAGGATATGGCGGACCACAACGAATCTGATGTGAGTATCAATGCTCAACCAGAAAAAGAAATAGTGCAAAGGCATCGAATTATAGAAGCAGTTGAATAATTCAACGTTCAAGTTGAAGGGAACTAGGTGGACAATCAATTACAACATGCTTGGCCGAGATCCAGCTCATGTCCAGAATGGCGTATGAGCAAGAAGGTCAAATTTCAGGGTTCGACTAATGATTGCGAGCAATCTCAACATAATGAATCAATAGGTTCAGAATGACAATGACAAAGGATGTTAATGAATATTGTCGGGCATATGGATTTAACCATAATGCAGGCAGACAAGATTTACGGGAGCACTAGTGATGAGGACATGACTACCTTTGATATGACCAAATATATTGCATACATGTATATTTGTGAGGTGATTTCTAATGCAAACTATGCAATAATTTATTTAAGTCATCCAGGACAAAAATACTTCACAAACTTTTGTGCCATGTCTAATTGCAGGTGTATGAGACATTTATACAATACACATATGAAGATAAGGGAGAAAGAGATGTTTACTTGATGTTCAAAAAGTTCTCTCACGTCACTTTTGGCCCAAGAGAAGATAGAGTCCAAGTCTCTCACGTTCTGGACTCAGATTCGGACTGCATAGACATACCTGATTCAAAATGCCAAGAACTCTTTCATCCGGACTCCGAATTGGGTGATTCTTTTTTTGTTCGAAAGTAGATTTCATGCTCTTTCCAACCCAATTGGAATCACCTTAAAATCCGTCCGGAGCGTTGAGTTATGGACGAAACAATATGACGCTGCAGCAGAATCCGAGTCAAACTACAAGTCCAAAGGTGTTACGTCACCTCCACGGGGGCCCATGAGCCTTGTACGATCTAGGATTGGTTTTAGGCTGCCTTGGGACGTTCTCCCACCTCCTTGGCCGCCACCCCTTGCTCCTATATAAGTAGATCCATCTAGTTGCTTTTTCCTTGGGATTTGTTTAGTTAAAAGTTAGCCATTGCAACTTCGTGTACTTTGTTTATGTCCAACGACCAGACCAAGACCGCTTCCGGATCCCCACCTTTATCAATACTTCATATATACTCACAATATTCAGATTGCTTTTATCATATTCTTGCTTGTTCTTCGATTGCTTGCAGGAATAGACCTTCGTGGTCAGGTTGATTGTGCTCCGGCGTGGTCAATAACCTCTCGGAGTTGGTTTAGCGATTTCTAAGGCGGAACGTCGTGCACATTTGTAGTCGGATTGTCAAAGTCATCTTCACCAAATCTATAGTTATCATCTCATCGAAAGATCGGGACACCTCCACCTCTATCAAGTGGAATCATCCTCAGATTCTTCTATGTCACAATGATGCATATAAGATTTGAACTCTTGGTAGTAAGCATGCACAGTGTTGTTGCCTTGTCTAAATTGTTCAAATTTGTGAAGCAATTCACGATGATAGTAAGGAGGGAAAAATTGTTGTCTCATTACATCTTTCAAATGTTTCCAAGTTGTGGGTTGGTTATCAATGTTTTTCTTACAATGCACACTCCACCAAACAGAAGCAAAACCAGTAAATGCTCTAGTGGCATCTCGTACTCTCTCAAGTTCAGAAAAGTCATGGTGACGAAAAACTTGTTCTACTTTAAGCTCCCAAGCTAGATAAATAGCAGGATTAAATCTACCCTCAAATGACGGTAAAGAGATAACCTGTCGATGTGCTTGTGTGTGTTGTCCCAACTCTCTTGATGGTGAAAATTTGTCTGTCGTCCAAGAACTTCTATCTCCGGAACCTGTCATGATTAGTAGAAACAAGAAACAAAATTCGAGAATAATGTTCCTATGCACTACTAGGATGTGGTTGTAAAGTGCTCACAGTAAAGCAAATATCAATATCTTACAAGTTCTTACCATGCGACAGGTGGTGACAGGCAACCAGCGGTGTCAAGTAAATCTGAAGATTGTGTAAAGCGATTGCCAGGGGAATGTACGTATACACTGTGTAGAAATATGTGGAGCTGGGTTGGCTATATATGGTAGCAACAAATTTAACAATAATCAATTCAAAGATGCAATGTTGAATAAACGCTCAACGACGGTATTATGCTGGTCCTAGGCTAGACCGGACTAGAGACGTGAGCCTAGAACACTAATGAGGTCACGGTGTAGCACAAATAGCATTAATAAGGATACTAAGTAGCTCTTGACAGCAAGATATAAGTGAAGATCACAACGACAGTGAAAATAATGATGAAAAACAACTGCCAAGTAGGATATACAACAACTCTCTCTCCAACTTCCCTCTTGAAAAATTTGAGCCAATTTTCTGATAAATTCTTACAAAGAATGCTACTAACTCAAGCTTTCCAATGCAAAAAGAATCACTCAATTCCGAGTTGATATAAGGAGTCAAAGAATTCTAAAACTGGCCTGAAAAATTGGAACAAGCTGTGTTCACGAACTTCGGAGGGCAAAAAGACCTATTTAGGAGCCGATTTTGAGGTGTCAAATATTGAATAAGCTTCTGCAACTATTTAGATGTGGCTCGTCGCTAGCTTCAATTTGAGTACTCACGGAGCCAAAACGGACTTCGTATGAGGAAGATACACCTGTTTTACTGAATAGTGCGCAAAACACATTCCAATCCGAATTCAGGTACGAGATTGATTCTAGATAGATCCGATTTTTTTTTCTCTCTTTTTTTTCTCACGCTTTTTTTTCTCTATCTTCTTTTTCTCCCTCTTTTCAATACAAACTAGATAAGATGCAGATTGGATCAGGTGAAGATGTGAGTGACCTCAACTATGATTATGACAATGAACACTGTATAGCACGTGGTGTAAATTGGTGGATGGGATGGTGGACAGCGGATGGGATAATGATGCAGCGGCGGCATGACTAATGTGAACAGAACTTGAAACTCTAAAGGAACTAGACACTAAGACCAGCAATTCGACATGCCGATGCAACCGATAATTCAATAATGCAAACAATGAAAAGAAAATTGCAAAGGCTCAGACTGGCTTGGACAAATGATGAATAAATCTAACTTTTTTTATGGCTTTTTCTTGGACAATAGGTAAGAAAATAAATCTAATCTAGGAAAACTGGAAATTCTCACCGAGCAACCTGAAAACTAATACCACTTGATAGAGGCGGAGGTGTCCCGATCTTTCGATGAGATGATAACTATCGATTTGGTGAAGATGACTTTGACAATCCGACTACAAACGTGCACGACATTGCGCCTTAGCAATCGTTAAACTAACTCCGAGATGTTATTGACCACGCCGGAGCACAATCAACCTGACCACGAAGGTCTATTCCTGCAAGCAATCAAAGAATAAGCAAGAATATGATAAAAGCAATCTGAATATTGTGAGTGTATATGAAGTATTGATAAATGTGGGGATCCGTAAGCGGTCTTGGTCTGGTCATTGGACACAAACGAAGTACACGAAGTTGCAATGGCTAACTTTTAACTAAACAAATCCCAAGGAAAAAGCTACTAGATGGATCTACTTATATAGGAGCAAGGGGTGGCGGCCAAGGAGGTGGGAGAACGTCCCAAGGCAGCCTAAAATCAACCCTAGGTCGTACAAGGCTCATGGGCCCAAGTGGAGGTGACGTAACACCTTTGGACTTGTAGTTTGACTCGGATTTTGCTGCAGCGTCAGATTGTTTCATTCATAACTCAACACTCCGGACGGATTTTAAGGTGATTCCAATTGGGTTGGAAAGAGCATGAAATCTACTTTTCAACAAAAAAAGAATCACCCAATTCGGAGTCCGTATGAAAGAGTTCTTGGCGTTTTGAATCAGGTGTGTCTGTGTAGTCCGAATCTGAGTCCAGAACGTGAGAGACTTGGACTCTATCTTCTCTTGGGCCAAAAGTGACGTGAGAGAACTTTTTGAACAGCAAGTAAACATCTCTTTCTCCCTTATCTTCATATGTGTATTGTACAAATGTCCCATACACCTGCAATTAGACATGGCACAAAAGTTTGTGAAGTATTTGTCTTGGATGACATAAATAAATTATTGCATAGTTTGCTTTAGAAATCACCTCACAAATATACATGGATGCAATATATTTGGTCATATCCAAGGTAGTCATGTCCTCATCAACTAGGCTGCAGAGGATCTTCGGGAGATCGAATTGCATTCGAAGAATTTTGTGCGACATATGACCAACTGGGGATGAACGAATCCCCAATAAGTGTGAGGAATTATACGTAGGGTTATTCAGGCAGAAAAGAGCAACAAGGCAGTCGAAAAAAAGGATTCTCTAAAGTCGGAGAATACTTTCGGGTATCTAGTAATAACAAGAACAACTAGGGATGGAAGTAAGAACGATGAGGGTACGCAGTTAACCATAAGGATTCAACGGTGTTAAGGGATTGCAAAATAGATGAACACAAGTTCCCGGGAGTAGTTCGGAGAGTATCTTCGAAGTCTTCTGGTGAAGCAGGCGACCATCCGGAATGAAGGGGCTCTCCGGGAAAAGTTGTTACGAGAACCTAATGTAGTTATAGTTAGCAAAAATATTTAACCCGAATAGAAGAGAGATCAGAGTCCCAGAGTATAGACGAGGAATAAAAAGATACTACTACCACCCAATGGCGACGTGGGCGCGTAAGACACACAGCCATGTTAGTAAAAGTTTTTTTTGTGACTAGACTCAACTTCGGACAAGGAGTTGGAAAGGGGGCTACCTACAGGCAGTCGGCTCTGATACCAACTTGTGACGCCCCCGATTCAATCGTACACTAATCATACACGCAAACGTGTACGATCAAGATCAAGGACTCACAGGAAGATATCACAACACAAGTCTAGACACAAATTAAAATAATACAAGCTTTATATTACAAGCCAGGGGCCTCAAGGGCTCGAATACATAAGCTCGAAAACACAAGAGTCAGCGGAAGCAACAATATCTGAGTATAGACATAAGTTAAACAAGTTTGCCTTAAGAAGGCTAGCACAAAAGCAACATCGATCGAAAAGGCAAGGCCTCCTGCCTGGGAGCCTCCTAACTACTCCTGGTCATCGGCGGTCTCCGTCACGTGGTAGTAGGCACCCTCGGGGTAGTAGCAGTCATCAAAGGTGTCATCTGGCTCCTGGACTCCGTCATCTGGTTGCGTCATCCGAGAAGAATGGAAAAGGGGAAAAAGAGGGAGCAAAGCAACCGTGAGTACTCATCCAAAGTACTCGCAAGTAAGGATCTACACTACGGATGCAACATTGTCAAAGGAAGGTTGTATGTGTGTAGTGGGCTGCAGAAATGCCAGAATAGAGAGAAGGCCTAGTCCTATCAAAGACTAGCATCTTCTAGAAACTACCATCTTGCAGCAACAGGAGGGAGTAGAGTAGCATAAAGTAAAGTAGTAGTAGTGTTATCAACCTCGGCCAGAGATCCTTTCTCGACTCCCTGCGAGAAAGCAATCCCAGAGCCATACTATCCAATTTTCATCATAATCCAATTCTCATCACCATCCAATTCTCATCACAAGTATCCAGTTCTACTTGTATCGATCGGGATACAACTCCGAGTGTCCGTTACCGTAGGACAGGCTATCGGTAGATGTTTTCTTCCCTGCAGGGGTGCACCAACTTACCCACCACGCTCGATTAACTCCGGCCGGACACACTTTCCTGGGTCATGCCCGGCCTCGGCCAAACAATACGTCGCAACCCGACCTAGACTTAACAGAGATATCAGCACGCCGGACTAAACCTATGCCTCCAGGGGTCATGGGCCATCTCCCCGAAAACTCCTGCATGTTGCATACGCTGCCGGTGAGCAGACCTAGCTACCTCCTTCAACAAGGCAGGTGCTTACGCAGTCCAACCCGGCGCGCGCCGTTCATTCGCTGACGTCTATTAAGCTTCGGCCGATGTATACGACGTAGAACGCCCATACTATGCCCACGTGATGGTTAGTGTTATCTGGCCAGAGGCCCCTCGGATCAAATATCCAAATCATAGTGGATTAGGAGCACGCGGTAACAAGCAGAGACTCACGAAAGATGTGACCCCGATGCGCCATCTCGAGGACTTGCGGCAAGGGCTAGGAATGCCCGGCCACGCCTCGCAATTATCTCGCGGGCACCTTCCAGGTCAACCCGACTCCACAACACTTGCAATTATGCTCGCGCGGGTACCCCTCAGGGTCGACCCGTCTTTAGTAACATGGTTCAGTGTAAAGTCATAGTAATCATAGTAACTGTGTGTCTAAATATCAAGGGGAAAACCTGAGGAATCACCCCCGGTGAACTCCACTCAATGTAATCATCAAGGTGAACGTAAGAGGGACCACCCTCGAGGTTCACACTTGAGGGGTTGCACGACAGAGTCGTATCAGAAGTGGTTAAAGAGGAAATCACCCTCGATGACCACGACCGAATAGCTACACTACAGGGTTAACATCGTAAGTGTTGTAGAGGTCTCACCCTCGTCACTCGATAGTAACCCAGCAGTGTAGAGCAACTAAGGGGAAAGTGATGTGCGGTGCCGGGGCCTGGTCTTCGATCCCGTTGATCGGGTCTTCAATGATGAAGCAGGGGCAACAAGGACAAGGTGGGGGTCACTGATGGATCACTAACCAACCTATGCTAAGCAGTTTAGGATAAGCAGGTAGGTAACAATAAGCAGGTTACAAAAGCAGGTTATGCATCAGAATAGGAGCAAACAATTACAGTAGCAAAATCTAATGCAAGCATGAGAGAATGGAATGGGCAATATCAGGATGATCAAAAGGGGGGGCTTGCCTGGTTGCTCAGACAAGAAGGAGGGGTCATCGGTGACGTAGTCGATCACAGCGGCATCGACAACCGCCACGGGGTCTACCGAAGAAAAGAAGGGGAGAAACAGTAAATACACAGCAAGCAAGTGCATAACAGGACAACAAGCATAGCTAGACATGTTCTAACGCGGTCCTACATGATACCGGCGAGGGGGGAAGTCAACCGGGAATGTTTTCCTGGTTCCGGACCTGTGTCAGACAAATGGCCGGAGGGGGAAAGTTCCATGTTCAGCATGCTAGGGGCATGTGACACATGAACGGACCACATATTCGGATTCGTTGGATTTTTCTGAGCAACTTTCATATAGAAAATATTTTCATCGGAGTTACGGATTATTTAATATTAATTTTTAATGTTTTTAATGTTTTTTCTTGGATTATTGTTAAATTGGGAAAAGAATAAATTGCTATGGGTACACTGAAGTGTACCCGGCTGTTTGCATTAGGGGCTGATAGGTGGGGTCTTGTTGACTGCCCAGACATCAGTCAACTAAGACTGTTGACTAGTCAAAGGGACCAGGGGACCCGCATGTCATTGACTGGGCTATCCCAGTCAGCAGTTTGAGTGGTCAATGGGTTGACTGGGGCCACTTGTTAGTGGCTAGACTCAGATAGACTTTAGTTAAGTTACATTAATTAGCAATGGGGGCCACTAGTCATACGGCCATCTAACTAATGAAACTAATAATAATAAAAAGGTTAATCCCCAATTAGCCAGCCCCAATCTTGCAGTGGCCAGAGGCCACGGCTGGGAGCATGCACAACCGCACGCACAGGTGCGCCGACGGCCGGTGCCCAGCACACGGGGCAGAGGGGGAGTAGGGCGCGGCCCTGGCCAGTAGACGTGGTCGACTGTGGGTGATGTGGGCGCTGTCCCGCGCGAGCGCGGCTAGGTCGCGACCAGCAGCGGCGCGCGACGTCAGCCGCAGTCAGTAGCAGCCGCAGGCAGTGGAAGGCCGGGGCGGGCGTGGCGCCCGCAGGGCGGCCACGGCGGCAGGCGCGGGGCTGGGGCGTGCGGCCACGGCCGCAATGGGGACCGGGGTTCGGCGGATGCGGGGCTGGGCTCGGTCAGGGGGTCGCAAGCACGAAGCACCGGATGTTGCGACGGCAAGCATGGGTTTGATCGGGCGCAACACTATTGATAGAGGCAAAGTTGTCCCGCCTTTCGATGAGATGATGGATATCGCTTTGGTGGAAGTCGACTTTGACGATCCGACTACGAACGTGCGAGGACATCGCGCCTTAGCCATCGCTAAACCAACTCCGGGAGGTTATTGACCACGTCGGAGCACGATCAACCTGACCACGAGGGTCTGTTTCCTACGAGCAAACGAAGAACAAGCAAGAAACTGAGATTGCAATCTGGATATTGCGAATATAAGATGAAAGCTTTATTGATCAAGGTGGGGTTCTGTGACGCCTTTGTTTGGTCGTTGAACACAAACGAAGTACGCGAAGTTGCAGCTATGGCGAACTTTTAATCTAAACAAAACCCAAAGTCTAAACGGTGCCCTAAGGGCTGTATATATGGAGGAAGAGGAGGTGAATTTCGTGGCCCTTGGTGGAGGGGTCCAAAATTAACCCTATCTCTTGTTTCCCCACACATACGGACTCTAAAAATAGCCTATACTTATGTATTTCGAAATTACATGGGCCTGGCCCAATAATAAGGTGACGCACCACCTAGAATAGCCTCTGGACGAAATTTATGAAGTGGCATCTTGTATATTTCGTCCAAGGCTTCATGCACTCATTATGGTGGCTTCAAAGTCCTGAAATCATCACTTGTAACTCCGTTCTTGTTCCCCATGCGCATGCCATCATCTCCATGCTTGTTCTTGCTCCAATGTTCACCCTTCTCCAAGCTACGCCCTTCATTTGTAAGCAAAACAAATGTATCCAATTTAGGCAGCATCATATTCTCATGAACATTAGAATCATTACCAGGAAACAAAAGTACCTAATAATTTAATTGGCGTGCTCGAGCTCTAGTAATTGGTCCAGTATATGTAGGAGTAGGGGATGTGGGTGTAAAAATGGTATTGATGTCCTAATCATCCTCCCCATCTTGAAATGAAGTCATCCTCGATGGAAGCTCATCTTCCTCACCCAAATATGGCTTTAAATCTGCAATGTTAAAAGTGGGACTAACCCCAAAATCTGCAGGTAGCTCAAGTTTATATGCATTATCATTTATTTTCTCAAACACCTTAAAAGGACCAGCAGCACGTGGCATTAACTTTGATTTGCGCAAATTAGGAAATCTATCCTTATGCAAATGTAACCAAACAAGATCTCCAGGTGCAAACACAAGACGTTTTCTACCCTTGTCTCCAGCAAGTTTATATTTAGCATTCATACGCTCGATGTTTTCGTTAGTTAACTCATGCATTTTTTTAAACAATTCAGCATGTTGTTTAGCATCAAAATTAACCTTCTCCGAAGATGGAAGAGGCAACAAATCAATAGGTGCACGAGGTAGGAAACCATACACAATTTCAAAAGGGCACATCTTAGTAGTAGAATGCAATGAATGATTATAAGCAAATTCAATATGAGGCAAGCATTCTTCCCACTTTTTCTTATTATTCTTCAAAACAGCCCTAAGCATAGTAGACAATGTTCTATTGACTACTTCAGTTTGTCCATCAGTTTGGGGGTGACAAGTAGTACTAAAAAGCAGTTTAGTCCCCAATTTAGCCCATAAACATCTCCAAAAGAGGCTAAGAAATTTAGTATCACGATCTGAAACAATAGTATTGGGCACACCATGCAAGCGAATAATTTCACGAAAGAACAAATCAGCAACATTAACGGCATCATCGCTTTTATGACATGGTATAAAGTGTGCCATTTTCGAGAATCTATCCACGACAACAAATATGCTATCCCTCCCCTTCTTTGTTCGAGGTAAACCTAAAACAAAGTCCATAGATATATCCTCCCAAGGAACACTAGGTACAAGCAAAGGCATATATAAACCATGAGGATTGAGTCGTGACTTAGCTTTTTGACATGTAGTGCAACGAGCAATAAAACGCTCAACATTCCGTCTCATCTTTGGCCAAAATAAATGTGTAGCAAGTATGTCCTCCGTCTTCTTCACGCCAAAGTGTCCCATTAATCCTCCTCCATGCGCCTCCTGCAACAACAAAAGACGAACAGAGCTAGCAGGAATGCATAGCTTGTTAGCACGGAACACAAAGCCATCATTAATAACAAACTTGTTCCATGTTCTTCCTTCTTTACAATTCTGCATTACATCTTTAAAATCAGCATCATGCACATATTGATCTTTGATGGTCTCCAAACCAAATATTTTGAAGTCAAGTTGTGAAAGCATAGTATAGCGACGAGACAAAGCATCAGCAATAACATTTTCTTTATCCTTCTTGTGTTTAATGACATAAGGGAAAGTCTCAATGAATTCCGCCCATTTAGCATGTCTATGATTCAGTTTAGCTTGACTTTTAATATGTTTCAAAGATTCATGATCAGAATGTATAACAAATTCTTTGGGCCATAAATAATGTTGCCATGTCTCTAAAGTCCGAACAAGAGCATATAATTCTTTATCATAAGTAGAATAGTTCAGACTAGGCCCACTCAATTTTTCAGAAAAGTATGCAGCAGGTTTGCCATCTTGTAATAACACACCTCCTAATCCAATTCCACTAGCATCACATTCAAGCTCAAAAGTCTTATTAAAATCAGGAAGTTGGAGTAAAGGAGCATGTGTCAACTTATCTTTCAATACCGTGAAGGCTTCTTCCTGTGCGGTACCCCAAACAAAAGGCACATCCTTCTTTGTAAGCTTGTTGAGAGGTGCAACAATGGTGCTGAAATCTCTCACAAAACACCTATAGAAACCAGCGAGGCCAAGGAAACTCCTTACTTGTGTGACCGTTTTGGGCTGCGGCCAACTCTGATGCGGAGCATCCCACGGTCATCCCCATGTACACTCTGACTACTCTCCAAGCCCCAAGAGGACATATGACGAGACCTCGAATATACACCATTGGACACAAGGTGAACTCGCTCCTCTCCGAACCTTCACTTTCTACATGTGAGACATGGATACTACCTCATGCATGGATCTTGCATATACTAGGTATAACCGAGATGACCATGGAGAATCCAAGGACCAAGGCCAAGCATGGAAGAGAAGGACGAAGAGAACCTGGCCGCTCCAGAACGAGCGGTACTACCGCCCACTCCAAGCGGTACTACCGCTGAGGCCACCCAAGCGGCACTACCGCCCGGCAACCGCCCAACTACTGCTCGGGCGGAACAACCGGCCTCCTGCCGCCCAACAACCGGCCCACCCTCTGTGATCGAGCGGAGCATGGCCGGTGCTGCTCCGGTTGTACCGGTTTCTGCCAAAAGACCGAAACAACCGCCCCGATGACCGGAACAACTGCTGCCCCTTCGGCGTACACCTCCAGATCCAACGCCTGGGCATCAAGCGGAACTACCGCCCCCGCTTGACCGGTACTACCGCCCCGCACGAGCTCCAGCGGAACTACCGGCCTGTCTGCGCACAGTGTAATGGGCCGAGCCCATGTATCCCTTTGCCCTCACTTACCCCTTCGTGGCTCTAGGCTATATATACTCCTCCACCTCCCCCTAGTTAGGGTTAGCATTGGTTTAGCTCATATTTGTGTGAGAGCCTTGCTCATCCACTTGGTTACTTCTCCTTGGAGCTCACGACCTCTTCGGAGAAGATCCCCCAAGCGGATTCAAGACCCCTTTCTAGGGAAGACCATCAAGATCTCCGTACGGAAAAGAACGGCTCCTTTGTATCCTTACCTTTGTTGACTTTGGATCTCGTGTATCTCTTTGTGTTCGGTGATCTAGCACTCGTGTGATTGATTCTATGTCAGTTTAGTGATTCTCTCTCGTTTTCCCCGTGTTTCCCCTTTGTGCTTCCGCGTGTTCTTCGTGATTCCCCCCGTAGGATCCACTCCAAACGTGAAAGATCGTCACCATAGGGTTCCGCCCTACATCATCTTGGTATCATGAGCCACGTTGATCATGTTTTTGGAGCCCCTACCCTGTGCTTTCTAGCTTGATTTTGTTGTTTTCGTCCTTAAATCCGAAAATCCCCACCAAAAATAGCGCCAAATTTTTTTTGTGATTTGTTGGTTTGATGATGTTTTGTTGATTTTGATCCATGGATTTGCTTGGTTTCAAGTGGATCTAGCATTCCCCCAAGTTTCCCCTCTTCCCATCCATGAAATCCATCCAATTTTGCCCCCGGAATCATCCATTTCCGCCCCAAAATCGCGCCCCGATTCGATCTGTGAAAAATCCCGACACAAGCAGTACTACCGCCCCTCCAAGCGGTACCACAGCTGAGTACCACGAGCGGTACTACCGCCCTCCCAAGCGGTACTACCGCCCCTCCCAGTTTCAGCGTTCCGAGTTTCACTGTTTTGCCCATAACTAATTCATCCGGAGTCCGTTTTCTTTAGCTCGTTTTGAAGCTATTGGCATCCCCCATCCCACAAAAATACTTCCAACACCATTTGACTCCATCAAATTTTCGAAAATTTGGCAAGTTTGCCTAGGCCTTCCACCATATCATCCGCATAGCCACCACCGACTTCCGCAACCTAACCCATTTTGTTCCATATAGCATTAGTGGTTGCTTGAGTAGAGATTCGAGTCTCCGAAGGTGTTTCGGCTACTTAGGGACAATTGCTTCTTCATCAACCACCACCACCATTTCCGCATAACCTTGCCCACAATACACTTCCGACAACTCAACTTAACCCAATTTTGTTTGATCTTGTTTGAGTGGAGGCTTGTGTCTCCTAAGGTGTTTAGGCTACTTAGGGACAGCAACTTCAACTCGGACACGTGTATAGCCCATCATTTCACTTCCACATTGCCAAGTGCAAACCACCACCGCTTTCCGCTACCACCATTTGACATTTGTCATTTGAGATTTTGAGTTCGCGGTTTTTGCGTTTCCTAAGGTGTTTCGGCTACTTAGGGACGAGTTCCATCATCTTGGTATCTACATCAAGAACACCGCCACTCATCATCGAAAAGGACGGTAACCTCGACGGCACCATTACATATTCCCCTTGCAAATTGCATTGATAACCCCTAGCCCATTTTGCGTTAATTGCCTATCGAGACTAGCCATTTGAGTATTGCCGGCAACGTAACTTGTGCACATTAGTGATCATACTTCCCATAGCATACATACCATATCATCATGGTGCATATATTGGTATCATCTCTTGTGTCACAAGTTTGTTCCCGCATATACACAATTGCTATCTTGGTTTGTACATTGTGCAAAAGTGGCCATAGAAAAAAAAGAAATAAAGCTTTTAAGCAAAAGAAAGAGAGCAAAGAAGCTTGTAAGCAAGTGCCATAGCATCATATCACATTGCATATAAGATTGTCATATCCGATCATATTGGATCATCTTGAGAGAAACACCGGGAACTATACATACATAGCATACTTGGGATAGAAAGTTTATCCATTTTGCATCTTATAGGTTGTGCACAAGTGTCGTATCCGCCTATTGAGCAATCGTGCTAGCGTCTCTCTTGAGTTGTGCAACACGTGCGTTTTCCGTGGATTCCACATTTTGTGCTCATTCCTTGGTTGCACGACCCCATTTATCTATCCGTGTGTGTGTTTCCGTGTGCCATCCATTGCTATTGGTCTACTTGTTTCGCTTGCTAATTTGTGAATCTCCTTCAACATTATTGACTCTTGCTAACATTTTGCATTAAATTTTTGTGCCACTATCCTCACCGAGCTCCTCCATACTTGTGTAGGTGTGAGAACCGACAAGGATTGGTACCAATAGTGCTATTTCATTGTCCGCATTTGAGTGAACTTGATTCATTGTCAACATCGGTCAAGGTACATTGGTATAAGTTCTTCTCTTTCTCCCACTCATATTTGCTCGAGTCTTGTGATGGATAGGCAAGGCATTTCCTCTTCGGTCCTCGACAACAACGACGGCGTGAACAACTACATCACCAAAGCGTCTATCTTCGATCTACAAGAACAAATGCAAGGCGCACAATCGAGATTGCGAGAGCGCATCGAGAACATCTCCATCGACATTCATCACTCGGAAGCAAGGAAAAGGGACTACATCGACAAGAATCTTTCCGCACATAAAGAGGAGAAAGATGCAAGGATGGAGGAGATTAGAGCCTTGATCAAGTCTTCTTCCCCTTCGTCATCCTCAAGGCGGCGATATTCAAGCCACAAGTCTTCGGAGCATGAAAAAGATGCAAGTGCAAATCGTCCTCGTCCACATCTACATGGTGACCACCATCACGTTTGTGACCAACATCATCATGAAGGGCAAGTCACCTCCAAGCATCATGTGCACGACGATGACGAACGACATCTTCTACGAGCTCAAGCACGACAACGACATCATCATGAAGATACTCCACAAGTGCAAATGCACAAGTCCCAACAAGCCCTACTTCACGCCAAGTCCAAGCTTCATGAGCAAAAGATAAGACCACGAGATGAGCACCACCAAGATGGAGTTACGGCTACATCAACCATTTCGGCATATTCGCCAAGTGTTCTCAAGGCATCTTCGTCTTTGGACGTACGGTATCTTCGCCTACTTCCCATGAGTTCGCCTACATCGACATCCTGAACAACAAGGCGACCACATACAAGTGAGGGCGACACTTCCATCTTCGGAAGCCCCTCCAGGAAGATGGCTGAGCATGGGAAACTCCCTTCGGTCATGGAGACGAGCTATGAGGTGCCACATCATATGGGCCTCCAACACCAAGACGGTGACAAGACGGTCGATCAAGGGCCATCCCCTTTGACCCCGGCGACAAGCGCGAACCTCTTCAACAACATGAAGACGGCGCCCACATTGGACTCATACTCCGAGTCAAGCTACGCGACCGCGCATGGAGACATTTGCACCTACATCTCTCCGACACCCACATATGTTGAGATGCCCCATTTGTCATATGAGGAGAGGCACCACCCCATGAGTGACATGAGTGACTCCAGCATACGTGACATTGAGAGCATTTCCTATGAGAGGATGAGTGTGACCACCACTAGCCCCACACATGAGAGCATGCCACACATCCTATGTGAGGTTGAGCGCCATTTGAGTGACTCCACCAACCATATGAGTGAGAGCATCCTGGAGGGAGTGAGTGAGCCACAACACGTAGTGAGTGAGGTAGTTGAGACGGCATGTGAGGCCACTATGATTCCTAATGACTTAACCTCTACTCCTAGTGTGTTTTCTTCTTTGGTGCTAGGTCTCCTACATGACGACATTCCTAACCCCGACGAGTCCATCCCTCCAATGGGAAAACCGATGGCCATGGTGGACGATGATGCACCCCCCACATGGTTCCATCAAGATGACGATTACCATGACTTTGTCTTCAACACCTCACCTACAACACATGAGCGACGCTCCAAAGGTAACACAGGTGATGGTGCTTCTCTTGTCCCACTAGTGGACTCTCTTACCAATGATTGCTCCCATGATGTTGACCCACCTATTCCCATGCTTGATGCTAGTGAGACTTCTTCATGCCTTGACTTACCTATTTATGATGAATATGATGATGAGCATGTTGAGTTGCCTAGTTGTGATGCTATGATCCATAGGATATCATGTGAAAATTCTTTTGGACACATCATGTTTGACAATCCATTGAACTTGTCATACGCTATGAGTGAGATCTCCCATATTGCATCATTACAATCTCAACATAGTAACTATGCATGCCCCATTAAAATCAATCCCATTTGCACTTATGGCATAGATGACGAGATGCTGGTCATTGGCTTTTGCTTCTCTTGTGATGATATTGCCATGCTTCCTTTACATGATTTGCGCAATTCATCTACTATGTCATGTCATGATCACATTGTTCCAAATATGCATTGTTTTGGATGTTGTCAATATTCTCCATGTGACGTTTGCACTAATGCTCATGAGGAGACCCCCATAGTTTCCTCATACATATTAGGAGATCTTGATGCATTTCATACTTTGCATGATTCCCATGATAGTGTACATCATATGCATTCCATGAATAACAATGCTCTAGATGTTGTTCGTGATGCATTACACAATTTGAGTCTCCATTATGCTATACATATTAACAAACCTCTCATGATGGATGACATGTTTCTATATCACGCATCTCATTTATTTGAGCATTGGATATTATGTGCTAACCGACACATGCACGTGCGCATCATGATGGATGATGTGTACATATACCACGCACACACAATTTTCCTTTGCCTTTGTTTTATGTAGGTACTCATGTATACTCGTCAACCTCTCAATCCCAAGAGTTGACGAAACGAGCTCTGGAGAGCAACAACGGTTTGAGATCCCGTGGACTATCCTTACCACCATTCCCTTCGTGCAAGGACTGCGCGCATCTCTTCTACTTGGCTCTCACACGACTATGGGCTATATATCACTTGTCCCTTTATGCCCATACTATTGTGTTCACTTTGCATGTTATGCTTGCTCCTATGCCTTTGCCATGCAATTGTGACCCTTGCTTGCATCTACCCATGATTCGTCATTATGCTACTACTATGTGTATTTGCATGCTTGGTGGAGATCCTTGTTGCTTTTGCCATGATTATCATGTGCCTCATGCTATTGTTGATTCTTGTGTTGGGAAAGTCATGATGTTAAATTGCTATTTACATAGGACTTCTTGCCAACACCATGAACCTACTTTCCTCATATCTTGCTTTCCTGCTTGTGATATGTCATGTGCATTATTCATGCCCACTATTTGCACACATGACATGCTTGCCATTATTCCCTCTAGTATGTTGCATATTCGCACTACTAGCATGCTTGACTTGATCGATATGATTGCTTGCTATGTTGCATCACCCATGTTCCACTATTACTTGCTTTCTTGGGTTGATGACATATATGCTCATGCCTTGCACATGATATATCTTGATCATTGTCTCTTGTGTCCATTAGTTGCCTCTTTCATATCCACTTTGTATTGAGTGCAACCATACTATGCTTATTGATCTTGGAGACTTTCACACTTTACTTGTGATGCATGCTTGTTTGATTGAGCCTATTGTATTTGGTTGTTATTGCACCATATGCCTCCATACTATGCAATACTCCCTTGTCCTTTCTTATGATGAGCATGATGCATACACTTGTTGGGTATATTACCACTCGAATGATAGGTTTTGCATGTCCTTCTCTTTGATCAGTTGTTTTTTCCAAGTGTTTGTCATGTTCTTTCATTTTGAAGGATTCACAAGGCATTACCGTCATGAGACATATTGGTTATGTGAAGGCATACATGATGTGCAACTTCAACATCTTCAGGCACATTCATAAGGTGAACTCCTTCTCTTTGAGCCATCCTCAAATACGCATATTGGATGGGTCACTCTTTCATTGTTGTTTCCTTCTTGTTGTCTACATGATACACCTTGTGATCGGAGGAGCAACATTGGAGATTGGCTACATGGACCTTCACATTGAGGAGCGCTCGCACTTATTGGATGCACCTTCGGAACTCCACTCATGCCTCGACATCGAGCATTGGTACACCAACACCTCCATATTTGTTGATTGTGCTCCTACATGTCATGCTCGATGGACATTTCATACTCACCACAAGTTTGCACCCCATGCATGGATTGACTCACATTATGCTTGTCTTGTTGCATCTATTTCCATGTCATCCATGATATATTAGTTTATGCACTTCCTTAGCAAATTTGTTGTGATCTACCTTGATGGCATATTCATACATCATTATCATATCGTCCACCATCAATTGCATGATAGCTTACACATATTGAGCATCCATTGCCATATTCATGCTATTGATAAAACGTCTCACTATGACATCATTTTTCACCGTGGTTGCATTAATCATATTTACAACACATTTGTGTGCTCAATGATTGCATTTCCTACCATGAATGCTTTGCATCTCATTCTAGATCATCTTGATAATCTTCATGCGCTTTGTCACGACCAATCTTGCCGCACGGACTCATTCTTACATGATGGACACTTTGTGTGTGCTAACCATTGTATTTCCGAGTGTCACTTGTGTTTGCTCATTTTGCATGTCTATCACTCCGGAGACACCTTGGACTACTTGGATTGTGCCATGTATTCAACTTCGTCCAACTACAAGTCCGTCCACGACAACCGTTTCCATGGTGATGAGGATCACAATCTGAGGTTGGATCTTTCCCGGGGGGGAGATGATGCGGAGCATCCCACGGTCATCCCCATGTACACTCTGACTACTCTCCAAGCCCCAAGAGGACATATGACGAGACCTCGAATATACACCATTGGACACAAGGTGAACTCGCTCCTCTCCGAACCTTCACTTTCTACATGTGAGACATGGATACTACCTCATGCATGGATCATGGAGAATCCAAGGACCAAGGCCAAGCATGGAAGAGAAGGACGAAGAGAACCTGGCCGCTCCAGAACGAGCGGTACTACCGCCCACTCCAAGCGGTACTACCGCTGAGGCCACCCAAGTGGCACTACCGCCCGGCAACCACCCAACTATTGCTCGAGCAGAACAACCGGCCTGCTGCCGCCCAACAACCGGCCCACCCTCTGTGATCGAGCGGAGCATGGCCGGTGCTGCTCCGGTTGTACCGGTTTCTGCCAAAAGACCGAAACAACCGCCCCGATGACCGGAACAACCGCTGCCCCTTCGGCACACACCTCCAGATCCAGCGCCCGGGCATCAAGCGGAACTACCGCCCCTGCCTGACCGGTACTACCGCCCCGCACGAGCTCCCAACAGAACTACCGGCCACATGACCGGTACTACCGGCCTATCTGCGCACAGTGTAATGGGCCGAGCCCATGTATCCCTTCGCCCTCACTTACCCCTTCGTGGCTCTAGGCTATATATACTCCTCCACCTCCCCCTAGTTAGGGTTAGCATTGGTTTAGCTCATATTTGTGTGAGAGCCTTGCTCATCCACTTGGTTACTTCTCCTCGGAGCTCACGACCTCTTCGGAGAAGATCCCCCAAGCGGATTCAAGACCCCTTTCTAGGGAAGACCATCAAGACCTCCGTACGGAGAAGAACGGCTCCTTTGTATCCTTACCTTTGTTGACTTTGGATCTCATGTATCTCTTTGTGTTCGGTGATCTAGCACTCGTGTGATTGATTCTATGTCGGTTTAGTGATTCTCTCTCGTTTTCCCCGTGTTTCCCCTTTGTGCTTCCGCATGTTCTTCGTGATTCCCCCCGTAGGATCCACTCCAAACGTGAAAGATCATCACCATAGGGTTCCGCCCTACATCAAACTCTCAATAGCTTCAATCTTGGCTTTATCAACTTCAATTCCCTGTGGAGTAACAACATAGCCAAGAAAAGATACTCGGTCGGTGCAAAAGGTGCACTTCCCAAGGTCACCAAACAAACGTGCATCACGTAGAGCAATAAAAACAGCACGTAAATGTTCCAAATGTTCTTCCAACGATTTGCTATAAATCAGTATATCATCAAAATAGACTACCACAAATTGTCCAATGAAAGCACGTAAAACTTCGTTCATTAGTCTCATGAAAGTACTAGGCGCATTAGTTAACCCAAAAGGCATGACTAACCACTCATATAAACCAAACTTAGTTTTAAATGTTGTTTTCCATTCATCACCCAATTTCATACGAATTTGATGGTATCCACTACGCAAATCAACTTTGGAGAATATTGTAGAGCCACTCAATTCATCAAGCATATCATCTAGCCTAGGAATAGGATGACGATAACGAATAGTAATATTATTAATGCCTCTACAATCAACACACATACGCGACGTACCATCCTTTTTAGGCACTAGTATAATAGGAACAGCACAAGGACTAAGAGATTTACATATATAACCTTTGTCGAGCAGCTCCTGTACTTGACGCATAATCTCCTTCGTCTCCTCTGGATTGGTACGGTATGGTGCACGGTTGGGTAGCGATGCACCGGGAATTAAGTCAATTTGATGCGCAATCCCTCGAATAGGTGGTAATCCCGGTGGCACATCCTGTGGAAAGACGTCAGCAAACTCCTGCAAAATGTTAGTGACAGCAGGGGGCAAAGAGGAAGGCACGTCCTCGAATGAAAATAATGCCTCTTTACACACAAAAGCATAGCAAACAGACTTGCTAAAATCTAGCTCATCAATATCAGATTTGGTGGCAAGTAAACATGCACTTTTCAATTTAATTTCAGAAGCAACAGTAGATGGTTTATTATTAGGCTTCATTTGTTGCTCAAATTCTTTTGCCACAATCTGATTTTCACTCTTATTTTTCTCCTGTTTTGCTTTATTAGCTCTATTAATATCATCTTTCAAAATGGAATCAGGAGTCATAGGAAGCAAAGTAATATTTGTATCCTTATGAACAAGAGTATACTGGTTGTTTCTACCATGGTGTACAATTTTTTTATCAAATTGCCATGGTCTACCAAGTAATAAGGAACATGCTTGCATAGGTACCACATCACAATCAACATAATCAACATATGTGGAGATACTAAAATGCACACGAATAGTACGTGTTACCTTAACCTTGCCACTGTTGTTGAACCATTGGATGTAGTAAGGATGTGGATGTGGTCTTGTGGTGAGAGATAGCTTCTCCACCATCTCCATGCTAGCCAAGTTGTTGCAACTCCCTCCATCTATGATCACACGAATAGAACGTTCCTTCACAACTCCCTTTGTATGGAACAAATTATGCCTCTGATTTTGCTCAGCTTGTGTAACCTACACACTCAAAACACGTTGAGCAACTAAACATTCATACCTGTCAACATCTTCAGGAGCCATGTATTGTGTCTCATGATCAGAATCATCTCCACCGTGTTCTTCACGTGTAATAAGAGCCAATGTCTCCTCATCGTAGTCACTAGCGGACTCATACCCACCATCCTCAGTAGCAATCATCACACGCTGAGATTTGCATTCTCTCGCATAATGACCTCTTCCCTTACAACAACGACAAATAATATCATTTGTGTGCCCAGTTGATGCCATGGAAGAAGAAGAGCTCTGTGTAGACCCAGCGGGTGCGCTCTTGGCAGATAGTGGTGGTTGTGCCTGCTTTCTTGTATCACGGCTGGAGGTGGCACCTAATGGAGGTGCTGGTGTGGTGGAAGTAGAAGGTGCACACGGTGTCCATGATGAAGGTCGACCTGCAGAAAAGTTAGTTCACGCCAATGCATGTCGATCCTGCACTTCACGTTCAGCTTTACAAGCAAGATGGAATAAACGAGTGATATTAGTATACTCCTTATACTCTAGAATAGTGTGAATCTCTCTTTTTAATCCACCCATAAAACGTGCAAGCATAGGTTCATTCTCCTCAACAATACCACATCTAATCATGCCAGTTTGTAATTCCTGATAATATTCTTCTACAGAATTTTTTCCTTGTCTCAAACGCTGCAATTTTTGAAGCAATTCACGTTGATAATATGGTGGAACCCAACGAGTACGCATAGCGGTTTTTAAAGCAGCCCAAGTAGCTGGAACGGGATATAAACTACAATGTTCAGACCACCAAACACATGCAAAGCTAGTGAAAGCACAAACAGCAGCAGGAACACGTCTCTCCTCGGGATATTGTAAACATGTAAATCGTTGTTCAGTTTCTAACTCCCAAGTAAGATATATATCAGGAACATATCTACCCTCAAATGGTGGAATATTCAATTTCAGTTTAGGGAGATGGTCATGATCTCGTACCTGAGGGGGAGCCCTAACATTGCCATTATTTGCATGTGGACGACCTGGTGGTTGTGGTGCTGGTGGTTGCACGTAGTTCTGATTTTAATCAACCTCATCCTCGTAATCTCCCGCATAATCATCCTCCTCCCCATCAGCAGCAGGAGCCACAGAATTATCAACAGCAGCACCAACAGTTTGGCCAGGCTGAAGAGGAACATGGCTCGCTCGGCGGAGGGCTGTTGATGAGGACATCAATACCATTGTCACACCCACAGCCCCTGCTGCTATACATACTGGACCAATTACTAGAGCTCGCGCACGCCAACTAAATTACCAGGTACTTTTGTTTCTTGGTAATGATTCTAATGTTCATGAGAACATGATGCTGCCTAAATTGGATACATTTTTTTTGCTTACAAATGAAGGGCCTAGCTTGGAGAAGGATGAACATTGGAGCAAGAGAAAGCAAGGAGATGATGGCATGCGCAAGGGGAACAAGAACGGAGTTAGGAGTGATGATTTCAGGTCTTTGAAGCCACCATAACAAGTGCATGATGCCTTGGATGAAATATACAAGATGCCACTTCATAAATTTCGTCCAGAGGCTATTATAGGTGTTGCGTCACCTTTTTATTGGGCCAGGCCCATGTAATTTCGAAATACATTAGTATAGGCTATTTTTAGAGTCCGTATGTGTGGGGAAACAAGAGATAGGGTTGATTTCGGACCCCTCCACCAAGGGCCACGAAATTCCCCCTCTCTTCCTCCATATATACAGCCCTTAGGGCACCGTTTAGACTTTGGGTTTTGTTTAGATTAAAGTTCACCATAGTTGCAACTTCGCATACTTCGTTTGTGTTCAACGACCAGACAAAGGCGTCACAGAACCCCACCTTGATCAATAAAGCTTTCATCTTATATTCGCAATATCCAGATTGCAATCTCAGTTTCTTGCTTGTTCTTCGTTTGCTCGCAGGAAACAGACCCTCGTGGTCAGGTTTATCGTGCTCCGGCGTGGTCAATAACCTCTCGGAGTTGGTTTAGCGATTGCTAAGGCGCGACGTCCTCGCACGTTCATAGTCGGGTCGTCAAAGTCGACTTCCACCAAAGCGAAATCCATCATCTCAACGAAAGACGGGACACCTTTGCCTCTATCAAGTGGTGTCAGATTTCCAGGTTGCTCTGTGACATTTTACAGTTTTTCGTAGTTTAGATCGAGTCTGTTCTTCATACCTACAGTCCACGAAAAAGCCACAAAAAAAATTTAGGGTTATTTCATCATATCCGAACCAATCTGAGCCTTTGCATAATCTTTTTAGGGTTTTGCTTTGTTGAATTTGCGGTTGCATCATCGTGTCTAGTTGTTGGTCTTAGAGTCTAGTCTTTTAGAGTTTCGAGTTCTGGTCATAAGTTGTCACGCCGCTGCCGCACCATCATCATCGCCCCTGCCATCTACCACCACCGCTTATCCGCCACCGCTTCGAATCCGTATCCATATACCACCACCGCTGCCATATACCACCACCGCTGCCATCTACCACCATATATCCACCACCAATCCGAGTTCCTTGCATATTAGGTTTGTTTTCGAGATCCATCTAGTTTCCGATTCGTGTTTCCTTGCCGGAGTAGGTTTCGGAAACCACCCTCCGGCCAAAATTTTCCGAAAACGCACTTGTCGAAAAAAATTCTGGCTATCCTTTTTTTAGGTGTTTCTAAGCGTATTGAGACAGTCGCCGTTATAGAAAGTTTGTTTTGACCCATTTCCAGTTTTTGGGTCCGGGCAGTCGGAAAAAAAAATTGGTCGAAAAAAATTTTGTGCCCATCCTATCAGTTTGACCTGGGAAGAGTTTTGAGACACTCGCCATTATAGTGATTTTTCGCAAAAAAAAGAGCAGCGCATAAAAATAGTGAAAAAAAATCCAGAGTGTGCTTTTCCCTTGTTTACGTACATCATCGTGATTTTGTTAGTGTTCTAGGCTCGCCTCTAGCACAGTCTAGCCTAGGACCAGCACAGTACCGTCGTTGAGCGTTTATTCAACTTTGCATCTCTGAATTGATTATTGCTGACCCTTTTTGCTACCATATTATAAGCCTTCCCAGCTCCACATACATCTACGTCGTGCGTTTGATTCTCCCTGGTAATCGCTCTATCCAAGCTTTGAGAGTTTTGACTACAACGGTTGCCGATCACCACCTGCTGCTGGGTAAGAACTAGTAAGAATTTGAGATTCGCTTGAAGGATTTGTGACACACCACCACCACCGCTTCCTAGTAGTCTGTAGAATCATATTATTTTGTGTTTCTATTGCTGCTAACCATGCCAGGATCACAAGCTGATGAGACTGATTGGGAGAACCTAACGAACAAACAGCTACATGATAAATTTCAGCAAATGATGAGTGGACAGGTGCAAGATGTGCTAAACAGATTTGACGAGGCCATGGAGAAGATAGATGGCATTGGGAAGACGTTCGAAACAAAGCTTGATAGCAAGTTTAATGAATTGCTCGCGCATTTTCTACAACCACCGCTGACTGCACCTAACCACCTCTCCAACAACAACAACAACAACGACTACCTCCACATCATGAAACAGACCTCCACCGAGCGAGCCGTGTCCCTCTTGCGTTTGGCCAAACTGTTGGTGCTGCTGTTGATACTTCTGTGGCTCCTGCTACTGATGCGGAGGAGGATGATTATGTGGGAGATTACGAGGATGAGGTTGATCAAAATCAGAGCTACGTGCAACCACCTGCACCACACTCACCAGGTCGTCCACATGCAAATATTCGCAATGATAGGCCTGCACCACCACCTTAGGTACGAGATGATATCCATATTCCTAAACTGAAATTGAATATTCCACCATTTGAGGGTAGATATGTTCCTGATATATATCTTACTTGGGAGTTAGAAATTGAACAACGATTTACATGTTTACAATATCCTGAGGAGAGACGGGTTGCTGCTGCTGTTTGTGCTTTCACTAGTTTTGCATGTGTATGGTGGTCTGAACATTGTAGATTATATCCTATTCCAACTACTTGGACTGCTTTGAAAACTGCTATGCGTACGCGTTGGGTTCCACCATATTATCAACGTGAATTGCTTCAAAAATTGCAGCGTTTAAGACAAGGGAAAAATTCTGTAGAAGAATATTATCAGGAATTACATACTGGCATGATTAGATGTGGTATTGTTGAGGAGAATGAAGCCATGCTTGCACGTTTTCTGGGTGGATTAAATAGAGAGATTCAAACCATTCTAGACGATAAGGAGTATACTAATATCACTCGTTTATTTCATCTTGCTTGTAAAGTTGAACGTGAAGTGCAGGATCGACAAGCATTGGCGCGAACTAACTTTTCTGCAGGCCGACCTTCATCATGGACACCGCGTGCATCTTCTACTTCAACTACACCAGCACCTCAATCAGGTGCCTCCTCCAGCCGTGATACAAGAAAACAGGCACAACCACCATTATCTGCCAAGAGCGCACCTGCCGGGCCTGCACAGAGTTCTTCTTCCATGGCATCAACAAGGCACACAAGTGATATTATTTGTCGTTGTTGTAAGGGAGGAGGTCATTATGCGAGAGAATGCAAATCTCAGCGTGTGATGATTGCTACCGAGGATGGTGGGTATGAGTCCGCTAGTGACTATGATGAGGAGACTTTGGCTCTTATTACACGTGAAGAACATGGTGGAGATGATTCTGATCATGAGACGCAATACATGGCTCCTGAAGACGCTGACAGGTATGAATGTTTAGTTGCTCAACGTGTTTTGAGTGTGCAGGTCACACAAGCTGAGCAAAATCAGAGGCACAATTTGTTCCATACCAAGGGAGTTGTGAAGGAACGTTCTGTGCGCGTCATCATAGACGAAGGGAGCTGCAACAAGTTGGCTAGCATGGAGATGGTGGAGAAGCTTTCTCTCACCACAAGACCACATCCATATCCTTACTACATCCAATGGTTCAACAACAGCGGCAAGGTTAAGGTAACACGTACTGTTCGTGTGCATTTTAGTATCTCTACATATGCTGATTATGTTGATTGTGATGTGGTACCTATGCAAGCATGTTCTTTATTACTTGGTAGACCATGGAAATTTGATAAAAAATCTGTACACCATGGTAGAAACAATCACTATACTCTTGTTCATAAGGATAAAAATATTACTTTGCTTCCTATGACTCCTGATTCCATTTTGAAAGATGATATTAATAGAGCTAATAAAGCAAAACAGGAGAAGAATAAGAGTGAAAATCAGATTGTGGCAAAAGAATTTGAGCAACAAATGAAGCCTAATAATAAACCATCTAGTGTTGCTTCTGAAATTAAATTGAAAAGTGCATGTTTATTTGCCACCAAATCTGATATTGATGAGCTAGATTTCAGCAAATCTGTTTGCTATGCTTTTGTGTGCAAAGAGGCATTATTTTCATTTGAGGACGTGCCTTCCTCTTTGCCTCCTGTTGTCACTAACATTTTGCAGGAGTTCGCTGACGTCTTTCCACAAGACATGCCACCGGGATTACCGCCTATTCGAGGGATTGAGCATCAGATTGACTTAATTCCCGGTGCTTCACTGCCAAACCGTGGACCATATCGTACCAATCCAAAGGAGACGAAGGAGATTATGCGTCAAGTACAAGAGCTTCTCGACAAAGGTTATATACGCGAATCCCTTAGTCCTTGTGTTGTTCCTATTATTCTAGTGCCGAAAAAGGATTGTACATCACGTATGTGTGTTGATTGTAGAGGCATTAATAATATTACTATTCGTTATCGTCATCCTATTCCTAGGCTAGATGATATGCTTGATGAATTGAGTGGCTCTACAATATTCTCCAAAGTTGATTTGCGTAGTGGATACCATCAAATTCGTATGAAATTGGGAGATGAATGGAAAACGGCATTTAAAACTAAGTTTGGATTATATGAGTGGTTAGTCATGCCTTCTGGGTTAACTAATGCACCTAGTACTTTCATGAGATTAATGAACGAAGTTTTACGTGCTTTCATTGGACGATTTGTAGTAGTTTACTTTGATGACATATTGATTTATAGCAGATCTTTGGAAGAACATTTCGAACATTTACGTGCTGTTTTTATTGCTCTACGTGATGCACGTTTGTTTGGTAACCTTGGGAAGTGCACCTTTTGCACCGACCGAGTATCTTTTCTTGGCTATGTTGTTACTCCACAGGGAATTGAAGTTGATAAAGCCAAGATTGAAGCTATTGAGAGTTGGCCGCAGCCCAAAACGGTCACACAAGTGAGGAGTTTTCTTGGCCTCGCTGGATTCTATAGGCGTTTTGTGAGAGATTTCAGCACCATTGTTGCACCTCTCAATGAGCTTACAAAGAAAGATGTGCCTTTTCTGTGGGGTACCGCACAGGAAGAAGCCTTCACGGTATTGAAAGATAAGTTGACACATGCTCCTTTACTCCAACTTCCTGATTTTAATAAGACTTCTGAGCTTGAATGTGATGCTAGTGGAATTGGATTAGGAGGGGTGTTATTACAAGATGGCAAACCTGTTGCATACTTTTCTGAAAAATTGAGTGGGCCTAGTCTGAATTATTCTACTTATGATAAAGAATTATATGCTCTTGTTCGGACTTTAGAAACATGGCAACATTATTTATGGCCCAAAGAATTTGTTATACATTCTGATCATGAATCTCTGAAACATATTAAAAGTCAAGCTAAACTGAATCGTAGACATGCTAAATGGGTTGAATTCATTGAGACTTTCCCTTATGTCATTAAAAACAAGAAGGGAAAAGAAAATGTTATTGCTGATGCATTGTCTCGTCGCTATACTATGCTTTCACAACTTGACTCCAAAATATTTGGTTTGGAGACCATCAGAGATCAATATGTGCATGATGCTGATTTTAAAGATGTAATGCAGAATTGTAAAGAAGGAAGAATGTGGAACAAGTTCGTCGTTAACGATGGATTTGTGTTTCGTGCTAACAAGCTATGCATTCCAGCTAGCTCTGTTCGTCTTTTGTTGTTGCAGGAGGCGCATGGAGGAGGATTAATGGGACACTTTGTCATGAAGAAGACGGAGGACGTACTTGCTACACATTTCTTTTGGCCAAAGATGAGACGGGATGTTGAGCGTTTTATTGCTCGCTGCACTACATCTCAAAAAGCTAAGTCACGACTCAATCCTCATGGTATATATATGCCTTTGCCTGTACCTAGTGTTCCTTGGGAGGATATATCTATGGACTTTGTTTTAGGTTTACCTCGAACAAAGAAGGGGAGGGATAGCATATTTGTTGTCGTGGATAGATTCTCGAAAATGGCACACTTTATACCATGTCATAAAAGCGATGATGATGTTAATGTTGCTGATTTGTTCTTTCATGAAATTATTCGCTTGCATGGTGTGCCAAATACTATTGTTTCAGATCGTGATACTAAATTTCTTAGCCACTTTGGGAGATGTTTATGGGCTAAGTTGGGGACTAAACTGCTTTTTAGTACTACTTGTCACCCCCAAACTGATGGACAAACTGAAGTAGTCAATAGAACATTGTCTACTATGCTTAGGGCTATTTTGAAGAATAATAAGAAAATGTGGGAGGAATGCTTGCCTCATATTGAATTTGCTTATAATCGTTCATTGCATTCTACTACTAAGATGTGCCCTTTTGAAGTTGTGTATGGTTTCCTACCTCGTGCACCTATTGATTTGTTGCCTCTTCCATCTTCGGAGAAGGTTAATTTTGATGCTAAACAACGTGCTGAATTGGTTTTAAAAATGCATGCGTTAACTAAGGAAAACATTGAGCGTATGAATGCTAAATATAAACTTGCTGGAGATAAGGGTAGAAAACATGTTGTGTTTGCACCTGGAGATCTTGTTTGGTTACATTTGCGTAAAGATAGATTTCCTGATTTGTGCAAATCAAAGCTAATGCCACGTGCTGATGGTCCCTTTAAGGTGTTAGAGAAAATAAATGATAATGCATACAAACTTGAGCTGCCTGCAGATTTTGGGGTTAGTCCCACTTTTAACATTGCAGATTTGAAGCCTTATTTGGGTGAGGAAGATGAACTTCCGTCGAGGACGACTTCATTTCAAGAAGGGGAGGATGATGAGGACATCAATACCATTGTTACACCCACAGCCCCTGCTGCTATACATACTGGACCAATTACTAGAGCTCGCGCACGCCAACTAAATTACCAGGTACTTTCGTTTCTTGATAATGATTCTAATGTTCATGAGAACATGATGTTGCCTAAATTGGATACATTTGTTTTGCTTACAAATGAAGGGCCTAGCTTGGAGAAGGATGAACATTGGAGCAAGAGAAAGCAAGGAGATGATGGCATGCGCAAGGGGAACAAGAACGGAGTTACGAGTAATGATTTCAGGTCTTTGAAGCCACCATAACGAGTGCATGAAGCCTTGGATGAAATATACAAGATGCCACTTCATAAATTTCGTCCAGAGGCTATTATAGGTGCTGTGTCACCTTTTTATTGGGCCAGGCCCATGTAATTTCGAAATACATTAGTATAGGCTATTTTTAGAGTCCGTATGTGTGGGGAAACAAGAGATAGGGTTGATTTCGGACCCCTCCACCAAGGGCCACGAAATTCCCCCTCTCTTCCTCCATATATACAGCCCTTAGGGCACCGTTTAGACTTTGGGTTTTGTTTAGATTAAAGTTCGCCATAGTTGCAACTTCGCATACTTCGTTTGTGTTCAACGACCAGACAAAGGCGTCACAGAACCCCACCTTGATCAATAAAGCTTTCATCTTATATTCGCAATATCCAGATTACAATCTCAGTTTCTTGCTTGTTCTTCGTTTGCTCGCAGGAAACAGACCCTCGTGGTTAGGTTGATCGTGCTCCGGCGTGGTCAATAACCTCTCGGAGTTGGTTTAGCGATTGCTAAGGCGCGACGTCCTCACACGTTCGTAGTCGGATCATCAAAGTCGACTTCCACCAAAGCGAAATCCATCATCTCATCGAAAGACGGGACACCTTTGCCTCTATCAGCTGTTTCGCGATGTGGAGGTAGTCGTTGTTGCTGTTGTTGTTGCAAAGGTGCGGCAGGTGCAGCCAGTGGTGGAAGACGTGCAAGCAGTTCATTAAATCTGTTATCGAGCTTTGTTTCGAACGCCTTCTCAAGGCCAGTGATCTTCTCCATGGCCTCTTCAAAATTGTTCAGCACATCTTTCACCTGTTCAGTCATCATTTGCTGAAACTTATCATGAAGCTCCTTGTTCTTAAGTTCTCCCAGTCAATCTCGTCGGCTTGTGATCCTGTCATGGTTAGCAGAAATAGAAACACACAAGAATATGATCCTACAGACTACTAACAAGTGGTGGTGGTGGGTGTCACAAATCCGTCAAGCAAAACTGAAATTCTTACCAGTTCTTACCCAGCAGCAGGTGGTGATCGTCAACCGTTGTAGTCAAAACTCTTAAAGCTTGGATAGAGCGATTACCAGGGAAAGTCAAACACACGACGTAGATGTATGTGGAGCTGGGAAGGCTTATAATATGGTAGCAAAAGGATCAGCAATAATCAATTCAGAGATGCAAAGTTGAATAAACGCTCAACGACGGTACTCTGCTGGTCCTAGGCTAGACTGTGCTAGAGACGCGAGCCTAGAACACTAACAAAATCACGGCGCTGCACTTAAACAAGGGAAAAGCACACTCTGAAAAAAAATCGCTCTTTTTTTGGCGCTACTCTTTTTTTTGCGAAAAATCACTATAATGGCGAGTGTCTCAAAACTCTTCCCAGGTCAAACTGACAAGATGGGCACGAAATTTTTTGACAATTTTTTTTCGGAAATCAGGGCAGCGGCGATGAAAAAGTGCGACAAAAAATCACTATCATGGCGAATGTCTCAAAACACTCTTGGGGACCTAAAAATAGGATAGGGAAAAAATATTTTCGGTCGCCGAAATTTTGGCCTAAAAACTGCCCGGGGGTCTCCAGACTCTTTTTCTTTTTCCTTTTTTTATTTTTTTTCCGAAACCTACTCAAGCAAGGAAACACGAATCGGAAATTAGATGGATCTCGAAAACAAACCTAATACAAAAAGAACTCGGATTGGTGGTGGATATATGGTGGTAGGATATGGCAGCGGTGATGGTATATGATAGCAATGGTGGTATATGGATATGGATCGGTGGTATATGGCAGCGTTGGTGGGATATGGCAGCGGTGGTGGTATATGGCAGCGGTGGTGGTAGAAGGTAGCGTTGGTGGGATATGGCAGCGGTGGTGGTATATGGCAACAGCGATGAAGATGGTGCGGCGGCGGTGTGACAAACTGTGATAGAACTCGAAACTCTAAAGGACTAGACACTAAGACCAGCAACTAGACACGACGATGCAACCGCAAATTCAGCAAAGCAAAACCCTAAAAAGATTATGCAAAGGCTCAGATTGGTTCGGATATGATGAACTAACCATAATCTTTTGTGGCTCTTTCGAGGACTGTAGGTATGAAGAACAGATGCAATCTAGACTACGAAAAACTGGAATCTCACCGAGCAACCTGAAAACTGATACCACTTGATAGAGGCAAAGGTGTCCCGTCTTTCAATGAGATGATGGATATCGCTTTGGTGAAAGTCGACTTTGACGATCCGACTACGAACGTGCGAGGACGTCGCGCCTTAGCAATTGCTAAACCAACTCCGGGAGGTTATTGACCACGCCGGAGCATGATCAACCTGACCACGAGGGTCTGTTTCCTGCGAGCAGACGAAGAACAAGCAAGAAACTGAGATTGCAATCTGGATATTGCGAATATAAGAAGAAAGCTTTATTGATCAAGGTGGGGTTCTGTGACGCCTTTGTCTGGTCGTTGAACACAAACGAAGTACGCGAAGTTGCAGCTATGGCGAACTTTTAATCTAAACAAAACGCAAAGTCTAAACGGTGCCCTAAGGGCTGTATCTATGGAGGAAGAGGGGGTGAATTTCGTGGCCCTTGGTGGAGGGGTCTGAAACTAACCCTATCTCTTGTTTCCCCACACATACGGACTCTAAAAATAGCCTATACTTATGTATTTCGAAATTACATGGGCCTGGCCCAATAATAAGGTGACGCGGCACCTAGAATAGCCTCTGGACGAAATTTATGAAGTGGCATCTTGTATATTTCGTCCAAGGCTTCATGCACTCATTATGGTGGCTTCAAAGTCCTGAAATCATCACTTGTAACTCCGTTCTTGTTCCCCTTGCGCATGCCATCATCTCCATGCTTGTTCTTGCTCCAATGTTCATCCTTCTCCAAGCTAGGCCCTTCATTTGTAAGCAAAACAAATGTATCCAATTTAGGCAGCGTCATATTCTCATGAACATTAGAATCATTACCAAGAAACAAAAGTACCTGATTATTTAATTGGCGTGCGCGAGCTCTAGTAATTGGTCCAGTATATGTAGGAGTAGGGGCTGTGGGTGTAACAATGGTATTGATGTCCTCATCAACTATAGCACAAGATCGAGCAAACCTAGAGGCTAGTCAGCATCTACATGGGCACGGGAGCACTCCAGTGTGCCTAGCTGGCCCCGGGACAGCCGGTAGCCACGGCGGGGAGCACCACAGCGGCGACGCGTTTTGGCTGGAGCAAAACAAAGATGACGACGGGACTATGGCTATGGATCGAAAGCGTTTAGGAAGGGGAAACGTAGCGCAGCTCATCGCAAGTCGGAAGAGGAGCTCGAGGAGGTCGGGGATGCAGTGGAGGTGACGAATTCGTCGATGGAGCCGCGGTGGCCGGAGGTAGAAGACGACGTCGATGTACAAGATGAAGATGGTGGCGATGGCGAGTGTACGGGCCTTCCCCGCTCAATTCGGTCCTCGGGATGGACGAAGTGGACCGTGGCAGTCCTTTTGGGCGTCTTCTCGCGGCGCGGGGAACATGGTGGTCGTGGCCATGGCGACGGCAGCGGCGGTTTCACGCGGGGAGAAGAGAGAGAGAGAGCGAGGGAAAGGGGGAGTGGATGAGAAGGAGCGTCAGGGCAAGTGGGAGGGGACGAGGGGAGCCCGAGGCGTCGGGGGATCTTATCCTCTCGCCCATGACGCCGGTGAGGCGGTCGGGGGCAACCATGCCCCTGTAGCGACCGCACCATGGGAACGGGAGGAGAAGGAGACCGGTGGGGTTATGTGGGCTGGCTCGGGTGGGGGTGGGCCGAGGCCCGGAGGAGTCAGGGGAGTTTTCGTTTTATTTTGCCTTTTTTTTAAATTGCAAAACTAAAAGAGTTTCGATAGAAAAGAGACTTGTCAACTAAAGTGAGCACATTAATTCTAAGAGTCGCAAAAAGTTTAAGGCCGAAAGTAGTTGTCCAACTATTTTTAGAAATTTAAAATGCCAATTTTAAATGCTGCTGGATCACTAAATAATTTCCAGGGGCACTTTCGAAACCCAAAAGAGGTTGGTTCCAACATGACAATTATCCAGGGATTATTTGCCACACTTTGAACATTTTAGTTTTCATGTTTGGCAAATTGGAATTTTTGACTTTAAATTTTGAGTTTGAATTTGAATCATGATTTGGATCAAGTGAGGATTAACAACAGTAATGTGATGACATGACACCATTAGCAGGGAATTATTATAGCTTAATTATCCGGGCGTCACACAGTGTTTGGACCGCAATACTTGTGAACACCCAATGCGGAAGATACTGCTCGGATCCTAACACAGAATGCAGCAAGAGGATTTCCTGGGATGGTTGGAAGCATCGACTGCATGCATTGGAAATGGAAGAACTGTCCATTTGCTTGGCAGGGGTTGTACAAAAGCGCCAAAGGCGGTTGCAGTGTGGTACTTGAGGTAGTGGCCACACAGGACCTCTGGATTTGGCACTCTTTCTTTGGGATGCCAGGAACTCACAATTACATCAACGTCCTGCAGTGCTCCCTGTCTTTGCCAAGCTTGTTGAAGGTCATTCTCCTCCGGTGAACTTCGAGGTCAATGGGCGGCACTACAACAAGGGGTACTACCTAGTTGATGGCATGTATCCAAGATAGTCGACATTTGTGAAGACTATCTCAAACCCTGTGCCAGGAGGCAAGAATGCCTTCTTTGCGAAGGTTCACGAGGCTTGCAGGAAGGATGTCGAGCAGGCATTTGGTGTGCTCCAATCTCGATTTGCTGTTGTCCAGTACCCTGCTCAGACCTAGTCGAAAGATCAAATGTGGGAGATCATGACTTGTTGTGTCATCTTGCACAACATGATCATTGAGAGCGAGCAGGAAGAGCCAATGTTGGACACAGAACCATTTTACAGGCAGGGTCCTCTTGCCCAAGTTGATCACCAGCTACCGGCAACCTGGACCGCCTACCTCAATATGGGTCAGGAGATCCGAGACCCACAAGTGCATCAACTACAACACGATCTGGTGGAGCACCTATGGAGGCTCAAGGGCGACGCCGGGAATGACGTGTGATGAAATATGAGTTTTTATTTGTTGAACTATATAATTTGTATTGAAATATTTGTTGAACTATTTGATTTCTATTGATTTTTTGTGATGAAATATGCAGGCAAAAACACGCCGAACCACGTCAAACTATGTGATGAACTATTTGATTTCTATTTGTTGAATTATTTATGGGAGAATTCACACCGAAACATGCCGAACCGCGCCGAATATGGACCGATTCACGCAGATATCAGATCGGTTTTGGACGAAAGTGCACCGAATGATGGGCCGAAATCGGCGCCTAGGGGCGACGGTTGGGTGCCCAACCGCCCCCAAAGCCAAATTTGTCGCCAGCTTGCCCCCAGGCGGCGATTTTTATGCCTCTGGGGGGCAACGGCTGGAGATGCTCTAAGGCGGTGTTTGGTTGACCTCAACTCCCTATACCGGCGGCTGGTTGTGTTGATTTGCATGGTTAAGCCGAGGTTGAAGATGGGTCCCGCTTGCTCGATGATGCCCGTGGATTTCAAGTTGTGAAGAAAATTACTCCCGTGCTGTTTTTACCCTGGAATTTCTCACCCTAGCAACCAAACATAGCCTTGTCGAGACGTAATGTATCCCCGAGTCAGACTAAAGACCTGATCAGCCAGCATCAACTGACCTCTTCAATTATGTTGGAAGGGAGAGAGGGATTGGTGGAATAGTTGTTGTATTGCTTGAGCCTTGTGGGCATATATATAGGAGTACATGGTCATCTTGGAGTACAAGTCAAGGCAGGAACAAATCCTACGCTATCCTATGTTTCCTAAATAAACATTATACTCAACATCCCCCCGCAGTCACAAGGTAGCGACGCAGATGATGAGACTGGAGAAGAATCCGAAGGCAAGCCGACAGACACCCCCCACAGTCGTAATGGTCGATGCATCGCGAAAGTCGTGGTTGGAGTGGAAACCGACGAGGTTGTTCAAGCAAGGCGGTAGCCCTTTGTGCCGTTTGTCGATGTAGCCGAGAGCGTGGGTGGTGGAGCCGTGGTCGAGGTAGCCGTGCGAAGAATGTCGTGGTCGATGTCGAGTCAGTGTGGCCGGTGTCGAGGAAGTCACCGTGGAGCCGCGGGCGCAAGGGGGCGCCGAATTAGCATGGGCGCAGTGGTGTCGAAGTAGGGGTGCGCCGGGGAGATGATGTTGTTGACGACGCGTCGCGGCGGGTTTGCCAAGCCCGGGAACACATCGTAGATGAAGGCACGCACCGGTGTTGCCAGCACCGGGCATGTGTAGATGGACGAAGACGAAGTTGACGAAGTGTTGCACCAGGCTTGCCAGGCCTGGGGACACGTCGTGGATGAAGGCATGCATCGGTGTTGCCAGCACCGGGCATGCGTAGACGAGGGACCTGCACGAGCTGTACGCCATGTCGAAGAAGTCGGAGGGGCCAGTAGAGAAGAACTCAACGACAATTGTGGCGTCCATCGGCGCGGGGCCAAAGTCGCCCGCAGTTGTCAGAGTAGATGAAGTGCTCGGGGTAGATGACGGCGACGCTGGCGACTGGCTGGTGCTGGACGAAGATGAAGGGAGGTGGACGGGCGGCGGCGTCGGCTACGGGGGTAGCAGCTGCGGCGGCCGAAGAAGAGCGGTGGCGGCGGCCTGATGGCGGCGACGGCTAAGTTAGGAGCGCGGCGACGGTGCTCGAAGTAGGCGAGGAGAACCCAACAGCATGATGAAGACGGCGCGGACGGTGGCGTTCCCGCGCCAAGGAAGGCGTAGCGACGCGTACCACGGGAAGTCGACGCACAGCGACGACGGTGGACCGTGGGCTGCGGCGCTACGGCCCGAAGGGGCGACGCAGTGGCGACGGGCGGGTCAAGGCGACGACGGAAGACCTCGGGGCGGCGGCAGGGACCGCGGGCCGCGGCGCGACAGCCCGAAGGGGCGGCGCGGCGGAGAAGCACGGGTCGGTGCAACC
>NC_057804.1:317297020-317330383 GCF_018294505.1 Triticum aestivum | reverse complement strand
CGCTACGGCCCGACGGGGCGACGCAGCGACGACGCGAGGGTCGGTGCTGCCACGGGGACGACCTGGAGCAGACGGCCTCGGGGTGGCGGTGGATCGCGGGCCGCGGCACTACGGCCCGAAGGGGCGACGCAGCGGTGACGCGGGTCGGTGCAGCCGGGAGAAGAACCACGGGGTGGCGGCACTGCGGCCCGACGGGGCGACGCAGCGTCAGCCCGTTGCTCAATCGGTAGAGGGGCGCGCTGAACTCGGGACGGTCTTCACGGGCCTGCGGAGGCGCGCGCCACCGACGGGCCAGGTCGGTTGCACGGCGTAGATGAGGTGGATCGCGGCGGCGGGCGGGTAATCAATCCGATCGCGCGCAAGGTTGGGGACGCCGCTCGGTGGAGACGGGGTGGGGGCGGAGTCCGAGATGAAGCCGGCGACAGCGGGCGGCAGGGCGGCTATGATTGGCCGCCGCATGGTGCGAGGCCGCCGGGTCGGGGTGATGCAGGAATCCCGATCGAAGCAGGGCTGTGACAGCCTACGTAGATCGACGGGCGGGCTAGCCCACGAACGGTGGTGGTGAAGGGCCACCACATGACGCGAGGCCGCCGGGTCGGGGCGACCGACGGGCAGACGCGCGGACGACGCGCGAGGCCGATGAGTTGGGGCGACCGGCGGGCAAACGTGCAGACGATGTGCGGGGCCACCGGATCAATGAAGAAGAGGCGCGCGAGGTCGACGGTGGCGGGGGGCGACGCAAACCGATCAAGATTAGATCGGAAAGCCAAAAAAAACGCCGATCAAGATGACCGGCGGGAGAGAGAAAACCCCGAAGCAAGGGTCCGAGGAAAAGACTCTCTAGGGCAGCCGGTCAACACAACCGGCGGACGAACCCTAGATACGGACGGCGTGGCCCCGGGCGGCAGTCATGGAGGCCGACCGCCCCAGGGGCGGCGCCTTCCGTACCTAGGGTTCGTCCGCCGGTTGTGTTGACCGGCTGCCCTAGAGAGTCTTTTCCCCAGACCCTTGCTCCGGGGTTTTCTCTCTCCCGCCGGCCCCCGGCGGCGGTCATGGAGGCCGACCGCCCCAGGGGCGGCGCGCGGGTGCGGAAGCGGCAGCGGCTAGAGTTTAGAACCGGGAAACTGATATCATGTTGGAAGAAAGAGAGGGATTGGTGGAATAGTTAAGGTAGGAACAATCCTACGCTATCCTATGTTTCCTAAATAAACATTATACTCAACAAATTATAGTCTGATCACGTTGTTTTCCTGTCTCAGTATACAGAAGTGAATTGATATGTATAACAGAAAGAGCTAAGCATTGCGGCAAAGACCGTCGTGACATAACAAATCCATTCGATATTAATATCCCGTGATAGAACAATTACATAACTGCAACCAGGTGTAGCTTACAGCAAATACAGACTAGTGGTCCTCGTGCGCTATTCCATATAGTTACAGTTTCTCGAAGGGTGATGTCGTTGCTATCTTAAAAAAGCCGCATCAGCGCCTTGTGATTTCAAGCTGAAACTTAAAGCCTTAATGGGATGCTGCTACCAGCAAGTTCTTCAAACTCAGGAATCCACGGGTGCTACATTGCTACATTCTGCCTTCCCCATCACTTCACAGTTCTGTTGGGAACTTGTCATTTGTTGTCACCTGCTTTAGGCCAACAATGAACATAGTTAGTGGCTGCGGCAACAGTAAAACCACTTACTGTACAAACAAGACATTTGAAAATAAGTTGGTTGCTTCCGGCCACGTGTCTTATGAAGTGCATACCATATGGCATTAGAAACTCTCATTGAGTTGGTGCGACAGATAGCATTATTTCTGAGAACGCTTAAAGAGTTAAAAGATCAGACCATATGTGGAACAGCCCCTGGATCTGAGGGCTATCCAGTGGTCTGGGGGTGCTTGGGGGCCGACGGGTCATCGGCAAGGCGGCCGTTGCCGGTGCAGTAGCAGAAGGTAGCGGGGATTAGAGATAGAGAACAGGGATTAGAGAAACTAGACTTTATTGATTATTGATTGCCTCTAGCTTACACGGGGAGGCCCTTTATATAGGACAGCGAACTAGTACTACTTTGACATGTTTTGGGCTCCAATTTGAATCTGACTCAAACTAGAGTACCTTACCAGAAGCTGCAAACTACTTGATGGTAACATGCCCCCAGGGTGTACCAGCAAAGGCAGGAGTCGGCCCATTAGCCACGGGATGGCACAATCCCATGGCTCGGCCCATGACATACACCGGGGCACACATCAAGACCTGGCGTACGGAAATACGCATCTCGCAAGATCTGGTGTAATCCTGTATGATTAGGCTAGATCATACCAACCCGGATACATTTAACCCTAGCCCTGTCCCCCCTATATAAGGCTGTCGGAGTGTGATCTCATGATATCAGAGTCAGGTGACCCCCTTTTTATGATTTGGCCAGGGGCTAAAACACACTCAAGACAAACAACTAGCTAAATCATCATCTCAAGACATGATTCTTTTTTACCCAGGTTCAGGCCGCAATGATGCGTAATACCCTACTCATGCCTTGTTCCGTTTATATGGTAGATATATGGAGGGTACAAGTGCTCGCGCACTATTGGGGAGTGCTCGGGGATAGCTAAGTGATCAGAGCGTACTGGCCCGGGCACCCCTATTCTTCTCTCCTCTCTTCTACCACTTGATTTGTTGTGTCTAAAAGACTTTTCCTTCTCCTGGCCGCGGCTCTCCCCTTATATACCATCAGGGGGGAGGGTGGGGGGGCACCACAGTGGCCTTCCATATATACTATGAACTTGGACGTAATTAGTCACACGCCTTATCTTTCACTTGGGTGGCTGCTGTCAGGCAATTGGTCGTTTGACACGAGTAGGCTACCAAGCACTCGAGTCCTCCTGCCTCTTGCGGGCCCATGTGCCAGTGAGAGGGTGAGGCAGCGTTGTTTCTTAGTCAAAAGACTCCATGTACTGTCGTTGTCAACAACTTGATAGGCGCAGATGACGGTGCAGAAAACCATCAGATCCGATGGTACGGTAGCGAGCGTGGCCGGAAGTACCAGAGGCGAATTCGCACGGAGGGTTTACCCAGGTTCGGGCCATCATGGTGAGGTAATACCCTAGGTCCTGCTTTGTTTTGTATTGATGTGGGAGCACCTCGTGCGAGGGGGTTACAAGAGAATGGTGAATATGACTACCGAGAGTACTGTCTATGTCATGGAACAGATGGATATGAGCTACCCCTAGCCTCGCCTTATAAAGCGGACGAGAGCTAGGGTTTACTGGGCTCCTAACCGACCTCATGCATGAGGGCTTCTTGGCTTGCACGCCAAGATGAACTCCTTGCTCCTAGCCGGGCCTGTGGACTGCCTCCTGGAGTCACGTTGGCCGCTGTAGAAAGCCAACAGATCACCCTGGTGAAGAATGGGGCTGAAACCAGAGCTGGAAGCATCACACTTGACGATGAAGCGAGTGCCAAAGTCAAGCATCTCAAGGACTGAGGCTGTACTGAGGAGGCGCTTGTGCGCACCAATCGTGGCCTGAACTTCTTCGCACCAACGTAACCCCTCCTTTCTTCAGAAGCTTGGTGAGCGGGGCTGCGATGGTACCAAAGTTCTTGATGAACTTGCCCGTAGCAGCCTGCAAGGCCAAGGAAACCGCGTCTAGGACACGAACTAGTACTACTTTGCCATACTCTCGACTCTACTTGGAATATAACTCAAAGTAGACTACCTTAACAGAACCTGGAGACTACCAATACAGAAGCATCCTTCAGGACATCAAACTGCCCTTGTCTAGCCACAGCCTAACCTGCCCCTGCTGCCTTGCGCCTACCATGAGGAATTCCCCAGATAACAATACGCATGGCACACATCAACTTCAAATTGACAAGGAATATAAGCACAGAAACACTGGTCACTTCATTTGTTAGACATCCAGAACAATTTTAAGCAATTAACAGGTTATTTGTCCAAATTACTGTTTACTACCCCCGTCCCAAAATAATTGAAGTTCTAAGATTGTCCTAAGTCAAACTTCATTAAGTTTGACCAAGTTTATATGAAAATATATCAACATCTACAAAACCAAAATTACTTCATTAGATTCATTATAAAATATATTATCATATTGTATATATTTGACATTGTAAATCTCTCTGGATTTGTCTATAGACATGGTCAAACTTTAAAAAGTTTGACTTAGGAAAATCGTAAAACTTCAATTCTTTTAGAACAGAGGGAGTAATAAGCCTTTATGTTCAAGCACCAGATAAACTCAGGGGATTAGTGATGATATAATTATGGAGGTTGAAAGGTGAGAAAAACACATACTTGATTTGGGATCAACGTGCACAAAAAAGCTTGCGGCAACTATGAGATAGCATAATATGAGCATAAAGCCTTTAAAATAGTTCGACGTGCCTTCCTGGAAAAAGCATAGACTAAAGTGTTAGAGTTGCACTTGATCAAATTTAAAAGGAGCACATTGTTGCAACTGCATAAACTACAGAATACATTATAAATGCTGACTCGTTCTGCAAACATACCTGTAGCATAAATGCCACCACAAGTACTGTTATAAAAAGAGTTGCTGTCTCAAACAATTGAAAGTTCAAGTCCATCTCTTCCCCCATCATCCAGCCAATTACCACACAGAATGGAATCTGCAAACCATGCAACATGGGTGTTGGTTGCAATTGTTTAACCTTGCAAAAAAAATATTGAAAATATACAGGACGACAGTTGAATCTTGTTGAGTAAATGAACTTACCACAAACATAGATATCTGTGTTGACGACCCTATGGCGACACCCAATGTAATGTCCTTGTGGCATGCAAGAGATTAAAGATGAGAACAGAATCACACAATTGAGTTGCAGAAAGCAGGGGCTACTTACAAGTTTGTTTTTCATGGCAAACATAATGGCGCTTGCATGCTCAGCAGCATTCCCCACGATAGGAAGCAGAATAACACTAATAAAGGCCAGTGGCATTTTTAATGATTCAGAGGCCCCCTGTTACAACATAGTAAAGAAGCACAGTTTGAGCAGGAGATAATGCATTGATGTAAAATAGTGATTATATTTGTATCCTGATGTAAACATTTCATTACCTGTATGGCATCTACCAGGTACCCAGAGAGAATTGAAATCCAAATAGTCAATACAAAAAGCCAGGAGATAGCTTCCCCCTGTGCTATCTCCTTTTCATCCTCCTCATCCTCAGTGCTTTCTTCTTCCTGTTCTGGCAAGTAGGAAAATTAGGATTTGAAGGAACTGTGCACAAATTTAAGTCCAGATTTTCTCTGGTTTGTTTTGATGGGCAATTATTCCTTTTTGCCTCATGTGACTTTGAGAAAACAGCAAATGATTACATGACTAATTAAAAGAGCCTGAACTGTTTGGAAAGTGTGGTGAAGTGACACATATATAAGTCAGAAGGGATATTCAAAGAAAGGTATGTGATGTACTAGTGCAGAGCTAACATATTTAAAGGCAAAAGGATTGTCGCTGCATTGTCGATGATAAGTAGAATTACCTATGGCCTGGGACCTTAACGTCGTGTCAACAGCCACCACTAAATCAACAGATAGGATATCGCACCAAGGAGGACCGCCACCGACCACGGAGGAGACTTCCCATCAAAGTACAACATATCAAAGGAAACTCCCTGCGACTTACGAAAGGCTATACGTGTTGTAAACCAACACCAGTCCAACTCCTACTCCTATACGCCCCACGCACTGATATGGACTCACCCGTACCTGTTGAGGGATTTTACGTCGATCCTAACAGCGGTAATAGAGCGAGTGTGGAATTTGTAGTCGATGGGACGTCACGTCAGGAGATCAGAGGGTCTTGAGCACAGAACACGAAGACACATGATATACCCGGGTTCAGGCCCCAATTGTGAGTGAAAGCATACCACTGGTTATGGATGGCTCCATATGTGCGATGGGGTGTGCAGAGATAGGAGTCGGATACGGTGTCAGTATACAATGCGTTTGGCCCTCTTCCTATGTTCCATACAATATTTTCCTACTCCTTTAATTTCATTCGATGGCAGGTCTCCTGAGGGAGTGGCGCTTCTCCATGTGTTGAGGTGCTATCTTTGGGCTTTGCAGGGCCCATTTGAGCGGCGATGGGAGACATGCCGTACGCAATTTCACTTACGCCGACAATGTCAGAGCTATAAATAGGGGCCACATAGAAGGGGGTCCACTCCTTTCTAACTAGTTTTAGCATACTACTCCATGCATAACGATTTCGGCGCTTATCGTCCAAATCTCCATCATAACTCGACGGGCATCCCCCGACGTTGTAATCCTCGATATATAAAGAAAAGAGCAAGGCAGGAAGTAAGGCGATTACCCACCATGGGGGCTGAACCTGGGTAAATCATGGTGTCCCCTTTACTTGTGTTCTAGATCTATTGTATCCTAAAAGTTAGGTCCCCTCAACTACAAAGTCCACGTACTTGCTCTAGTGCCGATGTTAGGACACAGCGAAAATCTCTCAACAACTGGTGCCGACCATGTGGTTGTCACAAAATCAGATCAAATCTATGACATCATTTCATCATCATCGTCGGACGAGGAATCATCCAGGGCAATGACAAATAGCCAAGGGTCACGGGAGAAAGACTCGGGGGCTTACTCAGCGAGAACGCCCCTACTTCTTTTCCGACCCGGCCAAGGGAAGTCCAAATGCACAGGAGAAGGCGTCATAATTCAAGTCCTCCGACCCCAAACGCCTGACGAATTCAGCCAAGGAGGAGAATCATGAGAGATTCATGGTGAAAGAGGTCGCTACCAACTGCAATGCATGAGACAGATCGGGGTATCCACCCTAGAACTTCATCAACGGTCTGGACAACCAAAGGGTGAAGCAAAACTTATGTTGCCAGAAGGCAATACACAAGATCACAGGGAAGAGGATCGTTCAAGAGAGAACACGTATACAAGTAGAGCAGAATCAGGAGCGTCTCTCTGAAGAAGAAACTGTGCGTGGAGTGTTCAACTTGTCAGCTTCGCAGGAACATGATGAAGCAATCCAAAATCTCATGTACTATCCTCACAACTCGCTGAGTTTCCATGACTCGAGGGGTACCCCTGACATTGTAATGCCTGATATCCTCGATATATAAAGAAAAGAGCAAGTTGGGTAGTAGGGCTTTCACCTTGGGGCCCTAAATCTGGGTAAATCATTTGTCCCCTTTTACTTGTGTTTTAGATCTACTGTTATCCTGACGCGACGTCTTCTTAACTACAAATTCGATGTACTAGCTCTAGTACCGCTGTTAGGACCCGCGAAAACCCCTAGACATATATTGCATGCATACTGTGCAGCTTGATCACTTACTTACACCACCCAATGCAGAAGACACAATTTTACATGGATGACTATAATAACTATGATACAGCATTAAAATGATATGTGCCCCTCAGAGTAAAACCTTATGCATCCATATCTCGCTTTACAGTTTTCAGTGTTTGCATAAACTATTTCCCCTTATCTAAAAAAAGTGTTTGCATAAATTAGCTTTCAACTACTTACTTCGCCAATTGGGCTGTACAGACTGCGCTGGCTCTTGAGTTGAAAAAAAAGATAGCTAGCATAAGCCACAAGCATTATGCAGCTACTAAACCTTGAAAGAGAAACTTCGGATTTTCCATAGTGCGCTTCAGAATGTGTAAAGTGAAGCACCGCTGGAAACATTAGACCCAAGACAGCCATCAACAACAACCCAGAGTTCACAACAGCTGATGCCTACATAGAAAAATGCAAGTTAATAGAGATAAAATGTGTGGATAATAATGGAAATAACCACCTTTTTATTCTTACCTTATTGAAGACCTGATCTCTATTAGGATGAGCAAGCCCACCAGCAAAGAAAGCACACCCAAGAACTAACAGCATGTTTGATAATATAGAGCCTAGTAGTGACTGCTGTACGACACGAATCATTCCGTTTTTCAGAGCATATATCGAGATAATCATCTCTGTCGCATTTCCAAAAGTAGCATTTAGAAGCCCCCCAACTGCAGTTTCAAAAAGGAAGAGTCTTTACCGATTGCTGAAGTCAAGATTTGAATTAGGAAGCTAAGATAATATGGAATGAAGACACATACTTGTTGGGCCAGTGTAGCAAGCAAGTTGCCTGCACAAGACAAGGCGTTATTGAAAATGCTAAATGGAGCTCGAGCTCCATGTGGGCGGAATTTTGAAAAATTCAAAATCACACTTTTATGTTTCAAAACATTCTGAAAAATATGCATACACCGAGAGACGTAATGTACATGTGTGTAAAATTTCATGTTGAAATACGTTAAAATGAGAGCTACACAAAAAAACAAATATGTGGCTGTTTAGCACATGCACTATTCATTCTCAAAGTCAACAATTTTGTTGTCTTTTGTGCGGCCAATTCATGGTATTTCACCGTGAAATTTTACACACGTATACATTACATCTTTGTATACGTGTATATTTTTGTTCATGATTTTTTGGAACTGAAAATTTTGAATTTTGATTTTGTTTTTTCAATAACAGGCTCCATGGAGCCCGTCCTCCAAAACGCCCTACTCATCCGTTGTAATATACAGTAAGTTATATAACATACAGAAGCTAGATTAGACAAAATCCACTAGGCACTTACTCAGTTGCATATCCCAATCTCTCGGCCAAGGGTGTGATACCAACTAAGCTGAAAAGGAAAACCCATCCTTGCTGTGAAGCATTTGAAGGAAGCAATCCCAGAAATGGAAAGCGTTATCAGGTCAGTCTTGCTGTTGCAAGTAAACGTGACGAAGAATGCAGCAGAAAAAATGAAAGCATGCGCCCCTATTATAGATTCAAAAGTAGTACAGTAGTAAAAACGAAAGAAGCTAACAAAGCAGAAAGAGTAAATCATACTGCATCAACTCTGATGAATGCTGCAGAGTACTCAGTTTAGATGGGTGATCATTGTGGGCATGTTCCTTACGTGGTTCCCGGAGAGGTAGTGAAGCGTGATGGCGAGGGGCCCGAAGGGCAGGAGCACATTGATCTTGGCCTGGAAGATGACGATGCGTATGCTCCTGAGCGCCATCCGCCACTTGCTCCGGGGCGAGAGCGACTCCGCCACCGCCGCGAGCGAGCCGATGTGCTCGAAATCGAGCGACTGCATCTTCCTGGCCGGCGGCGGCGTGTCGGCCGCCATATCATCCTCCTCCTCGAACCCTAGTTCGGCCTTGTCCGCCGCCCCCATCATCTGAACAAATCCAAAACGAAGCGAATCCAAATCAAGAACCGCCACCGATCCCTGTCAACCGCCGGACAGCGCAAGAATCCTACCTCCCGCTCGACGCGGACAGATGAAGATAGCGCTCCAGGAAATGCGAAGGATTAGGGCTCGGATTTGGATGGTCGATTTCCAATCAACAAGGCCTCTCCTCGTTCGTTCTACTAATCTTTTTCTCCTCCCGCTGGTTTTGTTGCGCGACGCGACGGACACGGGACGAAGCTGCCTGCGTGCTTCGTTGTGGGCGGATCCGGCCGTAAGCTGGATCGGCTTCGGGCCCGCGTGTCATGGAGAAGAAATGTGCGTCAGTGCCTTGCCCACGCTTCATGGGTGGTGGTCGGAAGAACCCTTTTTTAAAAATAAAAAAACTAGCTACACGGGGCTATATATATTTCAGTAGTATACAGCCATAGTTCAATGTAAACAATTTGAACTGAAACTCATGATTTTTGATAGGTAGGAAGCACATCTAGATAACACTAGGATTTGTGGCCTTATACATAAGAGATTCAGTGAGTTTATGGCAGAGCTTGATTATGTGGTTTTCGCAAATTATAACCTTGTCATGCGTGAGTTGATTGATTACCATAACTGCCATATATAAGATTATCAGGAGTTATTTCTTTACCATATGTGAATTGATTGATTACCGTAATTACCATACTACATTTGAGATACACTGGGATTTCACGGGCATGACGGGCAGACGAATAAAGTAGTAAGAGAGAAAAATCCAGTGGAAGGCGAAGGAAAATCGGTGGGGGTGGGGGTTCTGAGAAGTGGATGTGCATCATAGGTGTAATCCACTGCATAATATATCTTGGTACGTCCATGAAAGCAATTGTTTTTTTAGGTGAAGATTTTGTATCCTACGAACCTTGTAAAGCACATTAATATTTCAAGCACTTACCACGTAGCATGGATTACTAACTCTGATTTGGTAAATAAGTAATAAACTTCCTTATATGAGGAAAAGTCATTGGAGATCAAGTGCTAACTCCACTCTAATGAAACTATTGGCAAGTTGAGAGGATACTAAAACTGAGTTTCAGGCATAAAAAATGAAAAAGAAAGCATATTATTGTTTGGACAATTCTACAGTCTGATCACACGACAGTAAACTTTTCCGATGATGTGAAATATATCAAGGTCCTTTCAGAGGAAATATTACACAATTGTCATGGATCAGTGTAAGTTATTCATAGCAACACACCTAGATTACGGATCATCAGAATGCATGAACTAAACACGTGAAAAAAGCCTGGAATTTTTACTTCAGGTTCCTTTCATGCTTTCATGGTTCCCGTGAATCCGAATGGCAAGCAAAAATCATTAAAGGAACAATCTAACAAAAGCTATACTGGATGGAGACCAACCACGATCTACTCTGGAAGGAGGGTCCAATGGTTAAGTGATATTTTCAGATAATAAGTTTGAAAGCACGGGTTATCTCCTAGAGGGGGGTGAATGGGAGATTTTTAGAAATTCGTCAAACTCTCAAGAATTCGACGAAGACCAGAGTGAAGAAATAGAAACACGAGGGAAAATAAGTCATCACAGAATCAGAGTGCATGCAATCAGGATACATAAGAGTGAAGAACATGCAATCATACATTCATACAAGCATGAAGAATATGAACTGAGGAAATAAAAGATAGTGTGATGAAATTCTTCAGTTCAAATTCGTCAGAGCATAGATCACACACAAATTCTTCAGCAACGGAATAATGTAAGAGAGAGTTGAGGAATTTAAAACCAGGTTGGCTTGGTGAAGACAATGGAATTTGATAGACCGGTTCCAGTTGCTGCATCAACTATACGTCTGGTTATGGCGGCTGAGTCGCAACTCAGAGGACACACAGTCCTCACTATATTCCTCCTGAAGTAAAACCCGCAGATCTCGTCCAATCACTCGTGGTAAGTCTTCAAGGTAGACTTCCAAAACCTTCACAGACTTGTTCACCGGCGCACCATGATGACTCTTGATATACTCAAAACTTGACGCCTAACCGTGTGGAAGAATGACAGTATTCAAAGGTTGATGAGGACATCAATACCATTGTTACACCCACAGCCCCTGCTGCTATACATACTGATGCGGAGCATCCTACAGTCATCACCATGTCAAGAGTCCGTTTGGCAAGTGACACATGCGACCTCTACTTCACATACACAAAGGTGAATCTTCTCCTTTACACGTGCTCACTTGACCCCTTCGAGGATGGTGTACTACTTGACACTTCTCCCGTGTGCATGCATAGGTATTGTCGGAGCTTCACAGATGTTGAGGAGGAGTTCAAGCGCCAAGGAACAACTACACCATCCGCGAGGGAGGCATGGAAGCGAAGACGGAAGAAAAAGGAGTTGCGGAGTCTACAGCGACCGGACGACCGGAAGCCACCGGACGTCCGACACCCCTACAACGCCCGGACGACCGGACTACACCGGACGTCCGACACCTGGAGCTCCAGCCAGCCCAAGAGACATGCCGACGAAAGCTACAGCGGCCAGACGACCGACAAACGCCGGACGTCCGACAAGTCCCAACGCACGGACGACCGACACCGACCGGACGACCGGTGCTACGGCGACAGAGAAGAATTTACGGAAGTCCGAAGTCTTCCGGACGTCCGGACCGTCCCGAGCTTCCGGACGTCCGACCCCCACCGGACGTCTGACGCCTGTGTGCGCAGCCGCTGGCCTTTGGCCTTGTATCCCTCTCCCACTTACCCCTTCGTGGCTTAGACTATAAATAGACCACCTCCACCACCTTTCTAGGGTTAGCAAAGTTATAGCTCATTTGTTTGTGAGCTTTGCTCCTACCTATCTCTACTCTTGAGAGAGAGAGACCACTACTCCATTGGAGGCCAAGACCTCCATCTAGGAGAAGATCCTGCGGCATATCATCAAGACCCCTTCATGGGAAGATCCTTCTAGGATTCAAGCCCCCAACTCCTTTGGACTTGGGATGAACCTTACCTTGTATCTTTCCCTTTGTTGTTCATGTACCTTGTGATCTTGTGTGTTTGATTGTCTAGTGGATGTGTGATTAGACTTGTTCTTGAGTGTTTCCCCTTGTAATTTCTCCCCGTTCTTCCTCGTGTTCTTCGTGCTCTTCGAGGGATCCCACTCCAAACGTGAAAGATCGGCCAACACCGGGTTAGCCCCGTATCATATGGTATCGTGAGCCACGTTGATCACGTATTTGGAGTCCCTCCCACCGTTTTCTAGCCTTGTTTTGTTGTGTTCTTCCCCAAAATCCGAAAATCCCACCCAAAAATAGCCCCAATTTTTTTGTGATTTGTTGGTTTGATGATGTTTTGTTGATTTTGATCCATGGATTTGCTTGGTTTCGAGTGGATCTAGCATTTCCCCAAGTTTCCCATCTTTCTTCCATGAAATCTCGTCAATTTTGACCCCAAAATCTCCATTTTCCGCCCAAAATCGCGCCCCGAACTCGCATCTCGCGTTGACCCCGACCCACCGGACGACCGGCGTTTTACGAACGTCCGGACCCCCACGAAGCACCGGACGTCCGACCTTTCCCGGATGACCGGAACCCCTAACCCGAACCAAATTTACGGATTTCCGACTTTCCCGGACGTCCGACACTCCGGACATCCGACCTTTACGGACGTCTGTAACCTGTAGATATTGACTTCGACTGATTTTTGTTTCGGTCATAACTAATTCATCCGAACTCCGATTTTGACGTTCTTTAGCTCGTTTTGAAGCTCTTGACATCCCTCTTCCCACAAAAATACCACCAATACCATTTGACTCCATCAAATTTTCGAAAATTTGGCAAGTTTGCCTAGGCCTTCCACCATATCATCCGCATAGCCACCACCGACTTCCGCAACCTAACCCATTTTGCTTGCCATAGCATTAGTGGTTGATTTAGTAGTGATTCGAGTCTCCTAAGGTGTTTCGGCTACTTAGGGACAATTGCCTCTTCATCAACCACCACCACCACTTTCGCATTGCCTAGTGCAAAACCACCACCGCTTTCCGCTACCACCATTTGACTTTTGCCATTGGAGATTTTGAGTTTGCGGTTTTTTCCGTTTCCTAAGGTGTTTCGACTACTTAGGGACGAGTCTCCATCATCTTGGTATCTACATCAAGAACACCGCCACTCATCATCGCAAAGGACGGTAACCTCGACGACACTATTGTATATTCCCTTGCAATTGCATTGTTAACCCCTAGCCCATTTTGCGTTACTTGCCTATCGAGACTAGCCATTTGAGTATTGCTAAGCCACGTTACTTGTGCACATTAGTGATCTACACCATCCATTGCATACATACCATATCATATTGGTATCATATCTTGTGTCACAAGTTTGTTCCCGCATATACACCATTGCTATCTTGGTTTGTGCATTATGCAAAAGTGGCCATATCAAAAAAAATAAAGCTTTTAAGCAAAGAAAAAGAGAGAGCAAAGAGCTTGTAAGCAATAGCCATAGCATCACAATATATCGTATGTTATCATACTCGATCATCTTGGATCATCTTGTGAGAAACACCGGGAACCATACATATATAACATACTTGGGATAGAAAGTTTATCCATTTTGCATCTTATAGATTTTGCACAAGTGTCGTATCCGCCTATTGAGCAATCATGCTAGTGTCTCTCTTGAGTTGTGCAACACAAGCATTTTCCGTGGATTCCACATTTTGTGCTCATTCCTTGGTTGCACGACCCCATTTATCTATCCGTGTGTGTGTTTCCGTGTGCCGCATATTGCTATTGGTCTACTTGTTTCGCTTGCGAATTTGTGAATCTCTTTCAACATTATTGACTCTTGCTAACATTTGCATCAAATTTTTGTGCCACTATCCTCACTGAGCTCTACCATAAGCTTTACTTGATAGGTGTGAGTGAACAAGTCCGGTATCAATTCCACTATTCTTTCATCTCACATTGAGTGAAACGGGATACATCCTCAACTTTGGGAAAATGTAACTTGGTATTGTTTATCTCATTTCCTACTCACCTCTGCTCGAGTCTTGTGATGGATAGGCAAGGCATTTCACCTTCGATCTACAATAACAACGACGAGTTTGATGCCACGAACAACAACTCCGACGCCAAGATGCAAGCTCAAATGGAGGAGATCAAAGCCCTCATCAAGTCCTACAAGCGATCTTCCTCATCTTCTAGAAGACGCTCAAGAGCACATCCTTCCGAGCGACCATCTTCGGCAAGATCACATCGGCATCGACACCATCACCATCAAGAACATGAAGGTCAAGAGCTCTACACCAACAACTGCTCAAAGACTTCACCATCTCCCTTGGCATCTTCGCCAAGCGACTTCAAGGCATCTTCGCCTATGGACATACGACATCTTCGCCAACAAGCACCTCAAGACTACGCTCAAGAGAAGCTCCCCAAGCTCAAGTCCGCGACTTCCATGAGCTACTACAACCTCGACATCGACCATGCGATTCCTTTCTATGGAACTCAAGAACCCGAGGAGTACCTCGAGTGGGAGCGTTTGATGGACGACTACCTCAAGCTACGTCAAGTCCCTTCCGAAGATCAAGTGAAGTGCGCCACAAGAAACTTCCACGACTACGCATCGGCATGGTGGCTTCACACACCTTCGAAGAGCTACGAGATGAGTTGGCCCAAGACGAAGAGAGCTTTGCGACGAGAGTTTGTGCCTCCAACCTACACGGAACAACTTCAACGCCAATTGGAGAACACCATTCAAGGATCCAAGTCCATCGACGCATACTTCAAGGAGATGAGAATGCCTTGCGACGAGCCGGCATGGACGACCCCATTTGGATGAAGTTCCACTTCATGATGGGATTGAACAACGACATCTCCAAAACAATCTTCCTCGAGAACTATGAGTCCCTCGATGACAACTACATTGGTGCTCTCAAGGTGGAACAAGAACTCATGAAGGCCAAGGCTTCTCCACCCCAAGCAAACTTCGCGGTGACCAAGCTCCATGAGAACGAGCATGAGGATAGTACCACCAAGATGTCCAAGCCCGACGAGCTCCAAGATGATGCTCCCAAGTTCGAATTCACCACCATCCCTCTTTGTGGCATTGATGGTGCCGAGTCTACTTCGACTCTTTTTGAAGACGGTGCGGCGACGAGTACGACTACGGAGACCCTCAAGGACCAAGCTTTGGAGGCGAGCGACAAGGTGGCGAGCAAGGATGATGCTTCCATCTTTGGAGGCGAGAGTGATGATGTGCCATCTTCGGCCTTCATCCACGGTGACGATGACGAGATGATCGAGCATGGGATTTTCCCTTCGGTCATGGAGGAGAGTGATGATGTGCCATCTTCGGCCTTCATCCACGGTGACGACGACGAGATGGTTGAGCATGGGATCTTCCCTTCGACCATGACGACGTATGATGACTTGAGTGACTTATGCCACCATATTGAGAGTGAGAGTGACTTCACCACTAGCCCCATATATGATGAGTTGCCACAATTCCCATGTGAGGAGAGCCACAACACCCACCACTTGAGTGAGATGAGTGACTCCACCATATGTGACTTTGAGTGCACCTACTTTGAGGGAGTGAGTGAACCACCACATAGAGAGAGTGAGATAGTTGATAGGTCTCGTGAGGTCATTTGCGTTTCTAACAACTTGACCTCTAATTCTATTGTGTCTTCTCATTTGGTGCTAGGTCCCATTTATGATGACGCGCCGATCCTCGACAACTTCGTCCTCCCTTTGGACAAGACGATGGCCATGGTGGAATATGATGCACCCCTCACATGGTTCCATCAAGATGAAGATGACCACCACTTGGTCTTTCCCAACTCACCTACACCACTTGAGCGGAATGACAAAGGTAACATAGGTGACGGTGATGCTCTAGTCCCACTAGTGGACATTCTTGACATTGATTGCTTGCATGATGTTGATCCACCTAGTTCCATGCTTCATGCTAGCATGATTTCCCCATGTGATGATTTGCCCATTTATAATGAGTATGATGATTCTCTTGTGGAGTCTATTAGTAGTGATGCCATGTTACATAGGATTTCTTGTGACAATTCTTTAGGTCCATCATGTTTGATAATTAGCTTGACTTGTCATATGCTATGCATGAGATCCACCATATGTCTTATTTGCAATCTCTTCATAGTGACTATGCATATGCCATTAAAATAAACCCAATTTGCACTTATGTTATAGATGACAAGCCCATGGTTATTGGCATTTGTTTTTCTTGTGATGATATTGATATGCTCCCTTTGCATCATTTATCTCATATGCCATACCATGACCACCTAGCTTCGGATATGCATTGTTTTGGATGTTGTCCATTTTCTCCATATGATATTTCCGCTATTGCTCATGAGGAGGCCCCCATAGTTTCCTCATACATTTTAGGAGATTTTGATACATCCCATTCATTGCATGATCCCCATACTTGTGTGCATCATATGCTCCCAATGAATAAACCTGCTATTGATATGCCATATACTTGCATTCTCAATTTGTGTCCCCATTGTTTCATACACAATAACTATTCTTTCATGATGGATGACATGTTCTTATACCATGCATCAAATTTCTTTGAGCGATGCTTATCTTGTGCTAACTCACACGTGCACATACACATCATAATGGATGATGTGTACATTTACCACACACACATTTTTTTTGGTTTGTGTCTCTTTTGTGTAGGTACCCATGAATACTTGTCAACCTCACAATCCCACGAGTTGACAAAACGAGCTCTAGAGAGCAACGATGATTTGGGATCCCATGGATTGTCTTTCCCACCGCTCTCTTCGCGCAAATACTTCGCGCATTCATTCTACATGGCCCTCACTTGGTTATGGGTTATTATTCATTACATATCATATGCCCATCTTGCCATGTTCACTTTACATGATATGCTCATTCATATGCCTTTGACGTGCATTTGTGACCCATGCTTTGCATTACACATGATGATTGATTATAGTACTTGTATGTGTATTTGCAAGCTTGGTGGAGATATTGCTTGTTCTTGCCATGCTCCTTTTGTGCACCATTCCTATGATGATACTTCCATCTTGCTTTGTGTTCGTGCTTGTGATATGTCATGGGGATTGTCTATGCCTATTATTTGCTCACATGACATGATTGCCATGATTTATTCTAGTGTGTTGCATCTTCGCTCCACTAGTTTGCACGACTTGATTACTATGCTTAATTATGTTGCATCACCATTTCATGCGGTTGATGAAAACCATCTATATGCTTTGCACATGATTCATATTGCTTCTTGTCATATATCTCCATGTGTTGCCTCTCTCATGCTAGATGATTTGCCATGTATTGAGTGCAACAATGATTCTCTTCTTGCTCATGAGATTTCCCCCATAGCATTCTCGCATATATTTGGGGATTTTGACACAATTCTTGTGAAGCATGCTTGTCTTACTTCTTTGCACCATATACCTAGTGCCATGAATTTAGCCATTGTTGCATCATATTATTCATGCACTTGTGCTTCTAATGGTTTTGTGCAAAAGATGAGAACCATCATGATGGATGATGTGTTTGTCTACCACGCACATACTTTCTTTGTTTTGTTTTGTGCATGTGTAGGATACTTGGACTTTGTGTCGACTTCCACTTCATGTGAGTTGACCATTCGAGCTCTTGAGAGCGAGCCTCATACATTCTACCATGACTCGCTTCTACACCATATTTGCTTCCACTTCGGCATTGTGAAGAATGCACAAGGACACGCCTTCAAGGTGACATCCTTCCTGAGCTTGGATATTGTGGATCATACTTCATGTGTTGCTTGCACCATTTGCACGCATATTCGAGATATTGCTTTCACCCATGATTGCCACATTTCCATGCTTCATGATATATATACCTTGTGTGTTGCATCCAATTCTTGGTCTACTTGCTACTATCATATGATTGGTTGCACCAATATCATTTCTTCACATATGCCATGTCCCTTTGCTTGTCACATGCTTGACTTGATTGCCTCACACATGATGAACACTTGCTCTTTCTATTGTGTTGAGTGCCACACTATATTCACTACACCCTATGCACATTATGCTTGGATTGTCTTGCACTTGACCCATGTGTTTAGACATCTCATCTTATTTGGTGTTGTGAATGATTCCTATGCCTACCATCGACCATTTGTCGAGCACTTTATGCATGTTTGCTATGATCTTGAGGTAGATGCTTATTCTCTTGTCACACACATTTGCATCACTACTCACATTTGCATACTTGTCCCCATGATATCTTTGCTTGTGCGCGATTGATATGCTTACATGCCATGTCACAATCCTTTGTCAAACCATATGCTATGCTTGATGACAACACTTGTTTGGTGAATCACCTCTTCAATGCTTGGTTTTACACCAACGCTAACCACATTTGTTTTTCCAAGTGTTTGTTCTATTTGCTCCTTTTGAAGGAATCCCAAGACGGTGCGACATTGGAGAGTGCCCATTTCGAGATACTAGACGATGAGTGCTTGGTGATCGACAACTTTGACACGGCACCGCCATCTCTTTCCCATGGTGATTTGGTTTTCGATCCGAGGTCGGATCTTTTCCAAGGGGGAGGGGATGATGCGGAGCATACTACAGTCATCACCATGTCAAGAGTCCGTTTGGCAAGTGACACGTGCGACCTCTACTTCACATACACAAAGGTGAATCTTCTCCTTTACACGTGCTCACTTGACCCCTTCGAGGATGGTGTACTACTTGACACTTCTCCCGTGTACATGCATAGGTATTGTCGGAGCTTCACGGATGTTGAGGAGGAGTTCAAGCGCCAAGGAACAACTACACCATCCGCGAGGGAGGCATGGAAGCGAAGACAGAAGAAGAAGGAGCTGCGGAGTCTACAGCGATCGGACGACCGGAAGCCACCAGACGTCCGACACCCCTACAGCGCCCGGATGACCGGACTACACCGGGCGTCCAACACCTGGAGCTCCCGCCAGCCCAAGAGACCTACCGACGAAAGCTACAGTGGCCGGACGACCGACAAACGCCGGACGTCCGACAAGTCCCAGCGCACGGACGACCGACACCGACCGGACGACCGGTGCTACGGCGACAGAGAAGAATTTAGGAAGTCCGAAGTCTTCCAGACGTCCGGACCGTCCCGAGCTTCCGGACGTCCGACCCCCACCGGACGTCCGACGCCTGTGTGCGCAGCCGCTGGCCTTTGGCCTTGTATCCCTCTCCCACTTACCCCTTCGTGGCTTAGACTATAAATAGACCACCTCCACCACCTTTCTAGGGTTAGCAAAGTGATAGCTCATTTGTTTGTGAGCTTTGCTCCTACCTATCTCTACTCTTGAGAGAGAGAGACCACTACTCCATTGGAGGCCAAGACCTCCATCTAGGAGAAGATCCTGCGGATATCATCAAGAACCCTTCATGGGAAGATCCTTCTAGGATTCAAGCCCCCAACTCTTTTGGACTTGGGATGAACCTTACCTTGTATCTTTCCCTTTGTTGTTCATGTACCTTGTGATCTTGCGTGTTTGATTGTCTAGTGGATGTGTGATTAGACTTGTTCTTGAGTGTTTCCCCTTGTAATTTCTCCCCATTCTTCCCCGTGTTCTTTGTGCTCTTCGAGGGATCCCACTCCAAACGTGAAAGATCGGCCGACACCGGGTTAGCCCTGTATGACATACTGGACCAATTACTAGAGCTCGCGCACGCCAACTAAATTACCAGGTACTTTCGTTTCTTGGTAATGATTCTAATGTTCATGAGAATATGATGCTGCCTAAATTGGATACATTTGTTTTGCTTACAAATGAAGGGCCTAGCTTGGAGAAGGATGAACATTGAAGCAAGAACAAGCATGGAGATGATGGCATGTGCAAGGGGAACAAGAACGGAGTTACAAGTGATGATTTCAGGGCTTTGAAGCCACCGTAACGAGTGCATGAAGCCTTGGACGAAATATACAAGATGCCACTTCATAAATTTCGTCCAGAGGCTATTCTAGGTGCTGCGTCACCTTTTTATTGGGCCAGGCCCATGTAATTTCGAAATACATAAGTATAGGCTATTTTTAGAGTCCGTATGTGTGGGGAAACAAGAGATATGGTTGGTTTCGGACCCCTCCACCAAGGGCCACGAAATTCCCCCCTCTTCCTCCATATATACAGCCCTTAGGGCACCGTTTAGACTTTGGGTTTTGTTTAGATTAAAAGTTCGCCATAGCTGCAACTTCGCGTATTTCGTTTGTGTTCAATGACCAGACAAAGGCGTCTCAGAACCCCACCTTGATCAAATAAAGCTTTCATCTTATATTCGCAATATCCAGATTGCAATCTCAGTTTCTTGCTTGTTCTTCGTCTGCTCGCAGGAAATAGACCCTCGTGGTCAGGTTGATCGTGCTCCGGCATGGTCAATAACCTCTCGGAGTTGGTTTAGCGATTGCTAAGGCGCGACGTCCTCGCACGTTCGTAGTCGGATCGTCAAAGACGACTTCCACCAAAGCGGTATCCATCATCTCATCGAAAGATGGGACACCTTTGCCTCTATCAAGTGGTATCAGATTTCTAGGTTGCTCGGTGAGATTTTACAGTTTTTCGTAGTTCAGATCAAGTCTGTTCTTCATACCTACAGTCCACGAAAAAGCCACAAAAAAAATTAGGGTTAAGTCTTCATATCCGAACCAGTCTAAGCCTTTGCATAGTCTTTTCAGTCTTTTGTTTTGTTGAATTTGCGATTGCATCGTCGTGTCGAGTTGCTGGTCTTAGTGTCTAGTCCTTTAGAGTTTCGAGTTTTGTTCACAAGTTGTCACGCCGCCACCGCATCATCATCATCATCACCGCTGCCATATAACACCATCATCGTCACCGCTACCATATACCACCATCGTCATCACCACTGCCATATACCATCATCGTCATCACCACTGCCATATACCACCATCATCATCACCGCTGCCATATACCACCATCGTCATCACCGCTGCCATATACCACATATTCACCGCCATCTCAATAATCCGAGTCCACCCCCATCAGTGATTCGCCACCAGTCTGTGTTCCACCGCCCTACATATATCCGCCACAAGTCCGAGTTTCCACTAGATTCATCTCCGCCACCAGTCCTAGTCCGAGTCCAGTATTTGTTGGTTTGATTTCGATTTCCAGATCACGCCATACTCCGAGTCGTGACCAAGTCGGACTTCCCAACATCAGTGCCACCTGTACAAGAAAAATAGTTCCAGTTTAAAAAAAAACTAAGTCTGGAAAATTCTGGCTAGGCAGTTTTTAGACCATTTGTAGACTTTTTCGAAAAAAAATTGTTGCGAAGCAAAAAAAAGAGGGGAAAAAGTGCAAAAAAAAGAGAAAAAAATCAGAGTGTGCTCCTCCCTTGATTACGTGTCGCGCCGTGATTTTGTTAGTGTTCTAGGCTCGCGTCTCTAGCAGGGTCTAGCCTAGGACCAGCACAGTACCGTCGTTGAGCATTTATTCAACTTTGCATCGTTGAATTGATTATTGCTGACTTTTTTGCTACCATATTATAAGCCTTCCCAGCTCCACGTATGATGAGGACATGACTACCTTGGATAAGACCAAAAATATTGCATACATGCATATTTGTCAGATGATTTCTAGTGCAAACTATTCAATAATCTATTTATGTTATCCAGAACAAAAATACTTCACACACTTTTGTGTTTTGTCTAATTGCAGGTGTATGGGACATTTGTATAATCTACATATGAAGATAAGGGAAAAGGAGAAGTTTAGGTGCTGTTCAAAAAGTCCTCTCACGTCACTTTTGGACCAAGAGAAGATAGAGTCCAAGTTTCTCACGTTCTGGATTCAGATTCGGTCTGCACAGACGTACCTGACTCAAAACGCCAACAACTTTTTCATACAGACTCCGAATTGGGTGATTGTTTTTTTGTTGGAAAGTAGATTTAATGCTCTTTCCAACCCAATTGGAATCACCTTAAAATCCGTCTGGAGCATTGAGTTATGGACGAAACAATCTGACGCTGCACCAGAATCCGAGTCAAACTACAAGTCCAAAGGTGTTACGTCACCTCCACTTGGGCCCATTGGCCTTGTACGACCTAGGGTTAGTTTTAGGCTGCCTTGGGACGTCCTCCCACCTCCTTGGCCGCCACCCCTTGCTCCTATATAAGTAGATCCATCTAGTAGCTTTTCCTTGGGATTTGTTTAGTTAAAAGTTAGCCATTGCAACTTCGTGTACTTCGTTTGTGTCCAACGACCAGACCAAGACCGCTTACGGATTCCCACCATTATCAGTACTTCATATATATTTGCAATATTCAGATTGCTTTATCATAATCTTGCTCGTTCTTCGATTGCTTGCAGGAATAGACCTTCGTGGTTAGGCTGACCGTGGTTCCGGCATCGTCAGTAACCTCAGAAGATTGGTTTAGCGATTGCTAAGGCACAATGTCGTGCACGTTTGTAGTCGGATCGTCAAAGTCGGCTCCATCAAATCGATAGTTATCATCTCATCGAAAGATCGGGACACCCCGCCTCTATCAAGTGGTATTAGTTTTCAGGTTGCTCGGTGAGATTTTCCAATTATCCCTAGATTCGATTTATTTTCTTACCTATTGTCCAAGAAAAAGCCACAAAAAAGTTAGATATATTCATCATTTGTCCTAGCCAGTCCAAGCCTTTGCAATTTTTCTTTTGATTGTTTGCATTATTGAATTATCGGTTGCATCGTCGTGTCGAGTTGCTGGTCTTAGTGTCTAGTTCATTTAGAGTTTCGAGTTCTGTTCACATTAGTCACGCCGCCGCTGCATCGTTATCCCTTCCGATGTCCATCACCCATCCATCAATTTCCACCATGTGCTACCCACCGTTCATTGTCATAATCATAGTTGAGATCGTTCACATCTTCGCTTGATCCAATCTGCATCTTATCTAGTTTGTTTTGGAAATAGGGAGAGAGAAAAAAAAGACGGAAAAAAGAGAGAAAAAAGAGAGAGAAAAGTAAAGAAAAAAAGTCAGAGAAAGAAAAAGAAAAAAGTTTGAGAAAAAAAAGAGAAGAAAAAAAAACAATTTCCGGATCTATCTAGACTCAATCTCGTAGTTGTATTCGGATTGGAATCTGTTTTGTGCACTATTCAGTAAAACAGGCATAACTTTCTCATACGAAGTCTGTTTTGGCTCCGCGAGTACTCAAATGAAAGCTAGCGACGAGCCGCATCTAAATAGTTGCAGAAGCAAGTTCCATATTTGGCCCCTCAAAATAGGCCTCTAAATAGGTCTTTTTGTCCTCCGAAGTTCGCGAACACAGCTTGTTCCAGTTTTTCAGACCAGTTTTAGAATTTTTTGACTCCTCATATCAACTCAGAATTGAGTGATTCTTTTTGCATTTGAAAGCTTGAGTTAGTAGCATTCTTGGAAAAGAATTATCAGAAAATTGGCTCAAACTATTCAAGAGGAAAGTTGGAGAGAGAGTTGTTGTATATCCTGCTTGGCAGTTGTTTTTCATCATTATCTTTACTGCCATTGTGATCTTCACTTATATCTTGTTGTCCAGAGCTACTTAGTATCCTTCATTGATGATAGTTGTGCTACATCGTGACCTCATTAGTGTTCTAGGCTCGCGTCTCTAGTCCGGTCTAGCCTAGGACCAGCACAGTACCGTTGTTGAGCGTTTATTCAACATTGCATCTTTGAATTGATTATTGCTAATATTTTGCTACCATATATAGCCAACTCAGCTCCACATATTTCTACACCATGTATATGTACGTTCCCCTGGCAATCTGATGTATGGCGGAACCCTAGGGGCCGATCTTTCACGTTTGGAGTGGATCCTACGGGGAAACACGAAGAACGCGCGGAAAACACAAAGGGGAAAACACGGGGAGAGACGAGAGAATCACTAAATCAACAAGTAATCGATCACACAAGGGCTAGATCACCGAACACATAAGGTAGCACAAGATTCAAAATCAACAAAGGAAAGATACAAAGGTAGCCGTTCTTCTCTGTGAGGAGGTCTTGATGGTCTTCCCTTGAAGGGGTCTTGAATCCGCTTGGGGGATCTTCTCCGAAGAGGTCGTGAGCTCCGAGGAGAAGTAACCAAGTGGATGAGCAAGGCTCTCACACAAACTATGAGCTAAACCAATGCTAACCCTAGAAAGAGGAAGGAGAAGGAGTATATATAGTCTAGGTGGGCAGGTACATGGGCTTCGACCCTTTACTATGCGCAGACAGGCGGGGCCAGATGTCCGGGCGACGGGCCGGATGTCCGGGGCTTCCGGAGGGGCCGGATGTCCGGGCGAGGTGGCCGGATGTCCGGGCAGGAGGCGAAAGCTGGGGCCGGATGTCCGGGCTGGACGCCGGATGTCCGGGTCCTGTAGACTTGGCCAGCTTGGCTGTTGCTGATGAAGACGCTCCAGGGGCCGGATGTCCGGGGCCTTGGCCGGATGTCTGGGGCCTGGAAGGTGAGCTTGCCCTTTTCCGTTGGTTCTCTTCATCCATGGAGTTGGCGGCTTGTCCGTCTTCATGTGCAGCCTCGGGAGGTTCCTCTTGACACCTAATCATGCATAGCATATCGGACTCAGGTAGTAGCCATGTCTCGAGTGGATCATATGTGATATCACTAAGGAAGGAAGTCACCTCGTTCTCGAGAGCTCTAGCTCGTGCTCGTGTCATAGGTACTCTTGGCCCTTGATGAGATGAAGGTAGGTCCATGGGGATGACCGTATGATGCTCCGCATCATCTCCCCTCCCTTGGGAAAGATCCGACCTCGGATCGAAATCCTCATCACCATGGTACGGGGAGAGATCGGAGATGTTGAAGATGTCGCTCACGTTGTACTTGTCGCGTGGGAGATCGATCTTGTAAGCGTTGTTGTTGTAGCGTGCTAGCACCTTGAAGGTCCGTCGGCTCGAGGGAGAAGCTTGGACTTGCGTTCGTTGGGGAAGCGGTCCTTGCGAAGGTGTAACCACACGAGGTCTCCAATGTTGAATATCATGGGATGCTTGTTGACGTTGAGCTTGGTCGCGAGTCGTTGTACTTGGCGCTCGATGGTGTGCCTTGTATCTTCATGCATCTTCTTGATGTAGCTTGCACGGGCAGTTGCGTCGAGGTTGGTGCGCTCTTGTAGAGGAAGAGGTAGAATGTCCAATGGGGACAACGGGTTGAAGCCGTAGACGACCTCGAAGGGAGACTTGCCGATCGTCGAATGTCTTGCACAGTTGTAGGCGTACTCGGCGATGGGTAGACACTCCTCCCACTCCTTGATGTTCTTCTTGATCAACACGCGAAGTAGAGTGGAGAGTGTACGGTTCGTCACCTCCGTTTGGCCGTCGGTTTGAGGATGATATGCGGATGAGAACAAGAGCTTGATTCCGAGCTTGGCACATAGGATCTTCCAAAAGTAACTCAAGAACTTGACGTCGCGGTCGGAGACGATTGTCTTTGGTACTCCATGGAGACGCAAGATTTCCCTACAAAAGAGATTTGCAACGTGTGAAGCATCGTCTATCTTGTTGCAAGGGATGAAATGTGCCATCTTAGAAAATCGGTCCACAACAACAAACACGGAATCCTTGCCATTTTGAGTTCTAGGCAAACCAAGTACAAAATCCATGCTAATGTCTTCCCAAGGTTGATAAGGAATAGGAAGAGGCGTGTAAAGGCCATGGGATTGAGCTTTAGACTTAGCTTTGCGACATGTAGAGCATCGGGTGGTGAAGCGTGAGACGTCGCAGAACATCTTGGGCCAAAAGTAGTTCTTGGAGAGCGTGGCGAATGTCTTGTCGCGTCCGAAATGTCCCATGAGTCCGCCTTCATGAGCCTCTTGCAAAAGGAGCAAACGAAGAGAAGACTCGGGAATGCATAGTTTGTTAGCTCTCATAAGATAACCATCCTTGATGTAATATTGTTCCCAAGAAGTATGTGTCAAACACTTAGCATAAGTAATAGCAAAAGTTGGATCATTAGCATACAAGTCTTTGATGTGCTCAAAACCAATAACATTCAACTCAAGTTTAGTCACAAGCGTGCATATGCGTGAAAGTGCATCCGCAACTACATTTTCCTTACCCTTAATGTACTTGATCACATAGGGGAAAGATTCAATAAATTCACTCCATTTGGCATGACGCTTGTTCAACTTAGTTTGACCTTTTAAGTACTTAAACGTTTCATGATCGGTATGGATGACAAACTCATGAGGTCTAAGATAATGTTCCCAAACATGTAACACACGCACTAAAGCATACAATTCTTTATCATAGATGGGATAGTTAAGTTGAGCACCGGAGAGTTTTTCACTAAAATATGCAATGGCTCATTTTTCTTGCATCAAAACTCCGCCAATTCCGGTACCACTTGCATCACAATGAGCCTCAAAAGTTTTGTCAAAATTGGGCAAAGCAAGAATCGGAGCATGAGTAAGCAAAGACTTGAGCTCATCAAAAGCGGTGGATTGCAAAGATCCCCAAACAAAAGGAGCATTCTTCTTACTCAAAGCATGCAAAGGAGCGGTAATAGTGCTAAAATATTTCACAAAGCAACGATAAAAACCTGCTAGACCAAGAAAACTACACACTTGTTGCAAATTGGTGGGTTGGGGCCAAGTTTTAATTGCTTCAATTTTAGATTCATCAACATGGACACCCTTGGAAGATACAACAAAACCCAAGAAAACCACTTTGTCAACACCAAATGTGCACTTTTTCATGTTTGCATAAAGACTTTCCTTGCAAAGGGTTTGCAAAACAGCCCTAACATGATTAAGATGCTCTTTCATGGTTTTACTAAACACAAGAATATCATCGAAGTAAACCACAACAAAGACTCCAATATAAGGGCAAAGCACATAATGCATGAGACGCACGAAAGTACCGGGTGCCTCCGATAAACCCATTGGCATGACTAACCATTCATATAAGCCAAATTTGCTTTTGAAAGCAGTTTTCCATTCATCACTCTCTTGAATGCGGATTTGGTAATAGCCACTTTTAAGATCAATTTTTGAGAAAAAGTTGGCTCCACTAAGTTCATCAAGCATATCATCTAAGCGAGGAATGGGATGCCTATAGCGAACGGTAATAGCATTTATAGGACTACAATCGGAACACAAGCGGAAACTTCCATCGGGCTTAGGCACAAGTATAACCGGAACGGCACAAGGGCTTAAGCTTTCACGTACATGACCGTTGTCGATTAGTTGTTGTACTTGCCGTTGAATCTCCTTGGTTTCTTTGGGATTGACACGGTATGGAGCTTTGTTTGGAAGTGGCGCTCCGGGGATGAGGTCGATTCGATGCTCAATGCCTCGTAGAGGAGGTAGACCCGGAGGTAGCTCATCGGGGAAAACATCTTGGAATTCCTGCAAAAGATATTGAAACACTATAGGTAGCTTGTGAGAGGTGTTAGTTTTTGGTTCTCCATCCTTGCACACAAGGACAAAGTGCATCACACTCGATGGGTTCTCACACACTTCTCTCATCTCACTCTTTGTTGCAAATAGTATGAGGTTTTTCTCTCTAGATGAAGAGGCGCTCAAGTTTGGCTTGTGGCTCTCACTCACTTTTTGGTGGATCACTTTCTCACTCTTCTCTCTATGATGGGTGGCTTGCTTGTCGGCTATCACTTGACTAGGAGACATAGGTCGTTGCACATATTCCTTCCCTTTCATCTTGAAGATATATTGATTGGTGCGCCCGTTGTGGATGACACCACGGTCGAATTGCCATGGCCAACCAAGAAGGAGGTGGCAAACGGTCATGGGGACCTCATCACACTCCAAAGTGTCTTCTTATGCACCAATTTTGAAGGAGACTTGGACCATATGCTCAACTCGGATAGTGTTAGAGTCACTTAGCCATTGAACCTTGTAGGGGTGCGGGTGTTTCCTCTTTACCAATTGAAGCTTGGAGCATAGTTCTTCACTTGCCAAGTTGTGGGAACTACCTCCATCGATGATGACCTTGACGGATCGTCCATTGATGCCGGCCTTAGTGTGGAAGATGTGACATCTTTGGTCTTCTTGTTGTTGATGTTGAAGAGTCAAGACCTTGGAGACAACAAGAGCGGGGATCGTATCTTCATCACAAAAGACTTGATCATCTTCATCCTTGTTCACGCGCCGGTGCATGGCCACTTGCTCAAGAGCTTCCATCTCCTCATCACTCATGGAGTCATATGTGCCATCGTCGTTGAGGATCATGGTGTGCTTGTTTGTGCATTCATAGGACTTGTGGCCTCGGCCGCCGCAAGTGAAAGACTTGAAGGAGCTTGTCTTGACGGTCTCATCGGTCGGAGTAGATGAAGAAGCACGCGGCTTGAAGTTGCTTGTAGTAGGAGGAAGACGACTTGAACTTGACGAAGTTTTCTTGTAACTCGGCTTGTCGTCGTTGCTTGGAGAAGGTTTGGTTGATGTAGATGTTGGAGGAGTTGTTGAAGCTTGGTTGTTGGAGAAGCCGTAGGTCTTGGATGAGTACTTGGCGTACTTGAAGTCATCTTGCACTTGACGTTCCGCCTTTGTATCTTGATGTACGAGCTCAATGAGGTTGGAGTAGGGTTGGAAGTCGGCGATCTTCTTGATGGGATGATTGAGTCCATTCAAGAATCGTGCCATTGTTTGCTCATCATCCTCCGTGACATTGGCTCGAATCATGGCAATCTCCATTTCCTTGTAGTATTCTTCAACACTCTTTGTTCCTTGCTTGAGGAGTTGTAGCTTCTTGAATAGATCGTGGTTGTAGTAGGTTGGCACAAAACGTGCTCGCATGACATCCTTCATTTGAGCCCAAGTGGTGATTGGAGGTTCACCTCTTGCTTGTCGGGGCTTAAGGACTTGTTCCCACCATATGAGCACATAGTCTTGGAACTCAAGTGATGCCATAGTGATCTTCTTCTCTTCCTCATAGTTGTGCAAACGAAAGATTTTGTCGACCTTCAATGCCCATGAGAGGTATTCTTCGGGATCATTGCTTCCATTGAACTTGGGCATTGTGAATTTGAGCTTGCCATAGCGTTGCTCTTCATTATGTTGTTGGCGATGGTGATGATGGCGCCCTTGACGTGGAGGGTAATCATCCTCATGTTGCTCTTGGCGTAAGGAAGTCCATGATCAAATTGCTCTTGTTGAACTTGAGGTTGAGGTGGAGCTTGACGAGCTTGTGGAGGAGCTTGGGGAACTTGACGTTGCACGCGCGGATGGTAGTTCCTCTCTTGGATTTCTTCTTGAAGGGCTTCCTCTTGATTGCGCCGTTCGCGATTGCGGTTGGCGATGGCTCGACTTGATTCTTGAAGGGCACGTTGCACCTCAAGAGCTTGCGCTTCACGTAGTTGTTGTTGAAGACGTTGAGCCTCGGCGTCTTGTTGCTCTTGTTGTAGATGCGCTCGTTCTTCTTCTTATTAACGATGAAGACATTGTCGTTCTTGAGCTTGAGCAAATGCGACTTGGTTTGATTGAGGATGAGGGACTTGCTCATTGGCTTGCTCTTGTGGATGCTTCACGTGTAGCGGGTTGCGAGATGCATGACGGTCTTGACGCGCGGTTCGTCGAAGAGTGTTCGATGACGGTGTACTTGAGCCAGAGAAGGAATCGTCGGAGTGTCGACTTGAGTGGGTCCGTCTTGAGTATTACGATGTAGGAGGCCGGTTCACCAACAAGGCGCGGATCTCGTCCATTCTTGCATCGTTCTCTTGTTTATGCGCGTCAAGCTTGTTGTCGAAGTAGTCTCTTGTACGTTGCTTGGAGAGTCGTAAGTCGGTGGCGAGGTTGTCGATGCGGTCGTTCATTGCTTGTTGCTCTTGATGCAACGCTCATTGTGCACCAAAGAGGTGGCTCTTGGTGACGTATGATGACATGTCATCGTCTTGCTCGATGGAGAGTGGGTTGGTAGAAGTACTTGGCCTATCCATCATTCCAAGCAAAATGTGAGTGGTAGAAGGAGAAGAACTTATACCAATGTACCTTTGACCGATGTTGATGATGAATCAAGTTCAGTCAAATGCGGACAATGAAATAGCACTATTGGTACCAATCCTTGTCGGTTCTCACACCTACAGAAGTAAAAGCTTATGGTGGAGCTTTGTTAGGATGGTGGCACAAAATTTGATGTGATTGAAAGTGAGATTCAATAATGTTGGAAAAGATTCACAAATTTGCAAATGCAACAAGTAGACCAAGCAAGTAGGGGTACACGGAAACACACACGCAAATAGATAAATGGGATTGTGCAAACCAAAAGTGAGCCAAAATGTGGAATCCACGAAAATGCTCTTGTTGCACAATACTAGAGAGACGCTAGCACGATTGCACAATAGGCGAATACGGAGCTTGTGCACAACCTACTAGGCAAAAATGCAACGATCTCTATCCCAAGTATGCTATATGTATGGTATTTCGGTGCTATGATCCAAGATGATCTTATATGACAATCTTAATGTAGTATGATGCTATGGTTCTTGCTTATAAGCTCTTTGCTTATCTTTCCTCTTTGCTTAAAAGCTTGGGTGGCTCTTTGACTTTTGAGCTCTTTTCTCATGCAAAACTTCACAAACCAAGATAGCAATTTTGTATGCTAGGACAACTTTGTGACACACAAGTTGATTCCAAGATATGCACCATGGTGGTATGGTATGTATGCTATGGAGTATGATCACTAATGTGCACAAGTCACGTTGCCGGCAATACTCAATGGCTAGTCTCGATGGGTAAGCTACGCAAAAGTAAGGCCATGTGGGGTATCAATGCAATTGCAAGGTATGACAAAGATGTCGTCGAGGTTACCGTCCTTGGCGATGTTGAGTAGTCGATGGAGATGAGCGGTGGTGATGGTGACATCGAACCGTACCTATATAGCCGAAACACAATAGGACACGGGAACCACAACTCAAAATCTCAAAGACCAAAACGTGTCAAAATCGACATAGAAGGTAGCGGTGAGCGATGGTGGTGTTTGTGGAAGCCTTGGGAGTTTGCGGAAGTAAGCGTGGGCACCGGGGCAAAATTAGGGAAAGTATGCTGAATTGGGCGCGGGGGATGGAGTTGCTGCTCCCAGGGGCCGGATGTCCGGGCCAGCTGCCGGATGTCCAGGGTGCCGTATGTCCGGGGTGTCGGATGTCCGGTGGACACGGGGAGGATGTCCGGGCTCTGGATCGGGGACGAACACGATGAACTCCACGGGAAAAATTGCAACTCCGGGGCAAAATTCAGACAAATTGGTGGATGGAAATCGCGGGAGAGATGGGGAAAAGCTAGATCAACTCGATGCAAAGCAGATCCGTGGATCAAATCCAACAAAACTTCATCACACCAACAAATCACAAAAATAAAATTGGGGCTATTTTTGGTGGGGATTTTCGGATTTAGGACGAAAACAACAAAATCAAGCTAGAAAACACGGGGTAGGGGCTCCAAAAACGTGATCAACGTGGCTCATTATACCAAGATGATGTAGGGCGGAACCCTAGGGGCCGATCTTTCACGTTTGGAGTGGATCCTACGGGGAAACACGAAGAATGCGTGGAAAACACAAAGGGGAAAACACAGGGAGAGACGAGAGAATCACTAAACCGACAAGTAATCGATCACACAAGGGCTAGATCACCAAACACATAAGGTAACACAAGATTCAAAATCAACAAAGGAAAGATACAAATGTAGCCGTTCTTCTCCGTGAGGAGGTCTTGATGGTCTTCCCTTGAAGGGGTCTTGAATCTGCCTTGGGGATCTTCTCCGAAGAGGTCGTGAGCTCCGAGGAGAAGTAACCAAGTGGATGAGCAAGACTCTCACACAAACTATGAGCTAAACCAATGCTAACCCTAGAAAGAGGAAGGGGAAGGAGTATATATAGTCTAGGTGGGAAAAGAGGTACATGGGCTTCGGCCCTTTACTGTGCGCAGACAGGCGGGGCCGGATGTCCGGGGCTTCCGGAGGGGCCGGATGTCCGGGCGGGGTGGCCGGATGTCCGGGCAGGAGGCGAAAGCTTCTGTAGGTCCTGGTGCGTGGCGCCGGATTTCGGGATTTTGGCCAAATTTCCGGGCTGGGGCCGGATGTTGTAACACCCACGATGCGGCTATATCTCCCATGTGTCGAAGCACGACTTAGAGGCATAACCGCATGGTGGTTTTGTCGCAAGAAGGGTTATCTTCACACAATCCCATGTAATGAACAAGAATGGGATAAAGAGAGTTGGCTTACAATCGCCACTTCACACAATACATAATTAAGATCATACATCATTCAAAATACACTCATAGACCGGCTACGGTAAAATTCAAATGAAAAGAAGACAACCCCAAATGCTAGATCCCCGATCGTCCCGACTGGGCTCCTCTACTGATCATCTGGAAACGAAACATAGTAACGGCCAAGGTCCTCGTCAAACTCCCACTTGAGCTTGGTTGCTCCATCTGCGCCGGTATCCTCGGCACCTGCATATGTTTTGGTAGAATTTGTGAGTCACGAGGACTCAGCAATCTCACACCCGCGAGATCAAGACTATTTAAGCTCATAGGTAGGAAAAGGGGTAATATGGTGGAGCTGCAGCAAGCACTAAGCATATATGGTGGCTAACATACACAAGTGAGAGCGAGAAGAGAAGCAACGCATCGGTCGAGAAGCTAGAAGTGATCAAGAAGTGATCCTGAAACTACTTACGTGAAGCATAACTCAAACCGTGTTCACTTCCCGGACTCCGCCGAGAAGAGACCATCACGGCTACACACGCTGTTGATGCATTTTAATGAAGTCAAGTGTCAAGTTATCTACAATCGGACATTAATAAATTCCCATCTGCCTCATAACCGCGGGCACGGCTTTCGAAAGACAATATACCCTGCAGGGGTGTCCCAACTTAGCCCATCACAAGCTCTCACGGTCAACGAAGGATATACCTTCTCCCGGGAAGACCCGATCAGTCTCGGAATCTCGGTTCGCAAAATAATTCGACAATGGTAAAACAAGACCAGCAAAGCCGCCCGATGTGCCGACAAATCCCGATAGGATTCACACGTATCTCGTTCTCAGGGCACACCGGATGAGACATCCTACGAGTAAAACCAGCCCTCAAGTTTCCCCGAGGTGGCCCTGCAGTCTACTCAGTTCGGACCAAC
>NC_057804.1:317294437-317296659 GCF_018294505.1 Triticum aestivum | reverse complement strand
GAAAACCCAAGGGAAAAAGGCTTAGGTGGCAAATGGTAAAACCAAGGTTGGGCCTTGCTGGAGGAGTTTTATTCAAAGCGAACTGTCAAGGGGGTCCCATAAATCACCCAACAGAGTAAGGAACGCAAAATCAAGGAACATAACACCGGTATGACGGAAACTAGGGCGGCAAGAGTGGAACAAGTCACCAGGCATAAGGCCGAGCCTTCCACCCTTTACCAAGTATATAAGGTGCATTAATTAAACATGAGATAATGTGATATCCCAAAATATCCATGTTCCGACTAGGAACAAACTTCATCTTCACCTGCAACTAACAACGCTATAAGAGGGGCTGAGCAAAAGTGGTGACATAGCCAAACAACGGTTTGCTAGGAAAGGGTGGTTAGAGGTTTGACATGGCAATAGGGAGGCATGATAAACAAAGGCAGGTAGAGCTAACATAGCGACAAAGCGAGTACTAGCAAAGCAAAGATAGAAGTGATATCGAAGGTATGGTCATCTTGCCTGCAAAGTTCTCCGAGTTGTCGAAGGCTTGATCCTCGTTAGCGTACTCAACAGGTTCCTCATGCACGTACTTGTCTCCCGGCTCTACACAAAGCAAGAAAACAAGCAAAGGAACCATAATAAATCACGGTACAATGCACAAGCAACATGATGCAATACAAGTCATGATATGCGAGATGTGATATGCAATGCGTATGCATGCTCTGGAAGGGAAAAAGATGAGCAAGGCATCAACTTGGCAAACCAAGTATGCCGCTAGAAAGATGAGATGATTTCGGTTGAAATCGATATAAGGATCACCGGGAACGGATGCACGGTTTGCAAATGGCAAGCAAAACAAGAATGGCACAAAGCTGCGATTAACAGCACGATGCTACTTAGCATGCAACAAGAAACTATGCTACAGCACTCCAACATAAAAACAAAGCATATGGCAGTGATCTACAGGAGATGCTTAACAAAAGAGGAACACTGAGCTACGGCTAAATCACATCATAACAGGTTCAAACAAGCATGGTGAAAGTGCAAAAAAATATCAGGTTGGACATGGCATAAACAGCATCACGAAGCAATGTTCAGAGCAAGTTATCAGCATGCTACAAGAACTTATAATAGCAAAACAAGACATGGCATGATTCTACTCAAAACATATATCAAAAGTCCCTTACTGACCATGAGCCAAAAAGCAACAGAAGATATGATGGCACCCATGTAAACATAGCAAGTTTCGTTAACAGATTCAGCAAACAGAGCATGGCATTGACAGAATTACGAAGGCACCTTCGCGAGCTCAATGCACTCACTACAGAGCATTTCATGATAAACTAAGCATACATCCATCAAGAAGACATGACATAGAAGCTATACATGGCAAGAACAACATCATAGCATACACGGATCAACTACAACAACCTTGGCAAAATTGAATAACATGTAAACAATCTGCCAGAAACCATTTTGAAGCAAAAGTAGAGCACGAAAATTACATGCTATACTACTCCATAATTTCAACCAGGGGCATGGATGGATAAAGCATAACCATGTGTTCAAAACACCCTTACTGAAGTAACTCAAAATATGCATGGATCTCTCTGTAGCATCATGTTTACATGGCATCAAAATATCAGCAGAACAGGGACTAGAATCAGCAATATCACGAAGCCTAGTTTGCATGCTTGTGCTAGTCACCACATTGATCACAAAAATACATGGTAAGCACCTCTGTAAAGATGGCATGGCATAGTTCAAAACACATGTAGGGCTCAAGTACATAAGATGCACACATCAATCATGGCAAAAATGACAAAAATGCATTTTCTGATAAGAATCTGAAACTAACATTATGAAGCACTTTTCCAACAGAATTTCGGGCATCAAGATGAGCTCAAATGAAAATGATTCAATGAGATGAAATGATGCACTCGTCGAGGCGAACAATTCGGTATGCTACACGCCCAAAACGGAGCCACGGGTGGAAAGTTGTGGTGCGATGAACATGCAACAAAATTACTGACAGAAAATAACTTAGGGGATTTCGGGAGAGAAGAAGTCAACCCTACAGATCCGATCTGGATCTGGCTCGCACGGAGGCCGAGGTGGCCGGAGGATCGCCGGAGAGGACGGCCGGAGGAGGACGGAGAGGGCCGGAGACGGGGCGGCGACGGCCGAGGGCGACGCCGGGCGGCGCGGCCGTGGGCTGCGGAGGCGGAGACCGG
>NC_057804.1:317286947-317294099 GCF_018294505.1 Triticum aestivum | reverse complement strand
GGAGCTGCCACGTGGCGGCTCCCGGTTGGTCTGGGGCGGCGGGCGGACGTGTCCGGCCCAAATCGGACACGTCCGGCGGCGGGGAGAGGAGCGGGGCTAGGGTTAGGGGTGAATTGATCCGGAATTTCGGAGGGGGAGGTGTTTTTATAGGTAGAAGGAGCTAGGAAGCTCCAAATAAGGTGTAGTTTTCGCCCACACGATCGTGATCCAACGACGGAGAGCATGGAAGTGACTTAGATGAGTTATTGGGCTGTTTTGGAGGGGTGTTGGGCTGCAACTCAAAAGAGGCCTTTGCGGTTATGCGGTTAACCGTTGGAGTATCAAACGACCTCCAAATGGCACAAAACTTGACAGGCGGTCTACCGGTGTTATACCAGGGCCACTTGGCAAGGCTCGGTCCATTCCGAGAATGTTTAACACCCGCACACGAAAAGAGACAAGAGGGGTGCGCCGGTGCATGTGGGAGTGTCGGATTGCGAAACGGACAACGGGGAAAATGCTCGGATGCATGAGACGAACACGTATGCAAATGAGATGCACATGATGACATGATATGAGATGCATGACATGAATAAAAAGAAAAACAAAAGACAAAAGCCCAACCACGGAGGGAAAATCATATCACATAGCCGAAAATGGCAAGAGTTGGAGTTACAAAGATGGAAAGTTACATCCGGGGTGTTACAACACTCCACCACTACAAGAGGATCTCGTCCCGAGATCTAGGACTGAAAGAACTCCGGATATTCGGAACGGATGTGATCCTTGCGCTCCCAGGTGGCTTCTCGGTCGGAATGGTGTGACCACTTCACTTTCAGGAATTTGATTGACTTGTTGCGAGTCTTGCGCTCGGTTTCTTCAAGAATAGCAGGGGGGTGCTCATGATAAGAGAGATCTTCTTGGAGGTCGATCTCTTCGAAGTTGATAGTGCGCTCAGGAGTCTTGAAGCACTTGCGAAGCTGTGACACGTGAAACACATCGTGCACATTCGCAAAGTTGGATGGAAGCTCAAGTTGATAGGCGAGGTCGCCTCTTTTGCCAATGATCTTGAAAGGACCCACGTATCTAGGGGAAAGCTTCCCTTTGATACCGAAGCAGCGTGTGCCTTTCATTGGAGAGACGCGGAGGTAGACATGGTCTCCAATTTCAAAAGCCAAGTCACGGTGCTTGCTATCATAGTAACTCTTTTGGCGCGATTGCGCGGCTTTGAGATTCTCACGAATGACTTTGCACATTTCTTCGGCTTCTGTGATCAAGTTGTTGCCAAGAAGTTGGCGTTCACCTGTCTCGGACCAATTGAGAGGAGTACGACACTTTCTGCCATAGAGAATTTTGAATGGGGCCTTGCCCGAACTCGCTTGGAAGCTGTTGTTGTAGGAGAACTCGGCATATGGAAGACAATCTTCCCACTTCATACCGAAAGAGATGACACAAGCCCTGAGCATATCTTCAAGGATTTGATTGACTCGCTCGACTTGGCCACTTGTTTGAGGATGGAAAGCTGTGCTGAAACGAATGTTGGTGCCCATGGCCTTCTAAAAGGAGTCCCAGAACTTAGAAGTGAAGATGCTTCCACGATCTGAAGATATCAATTGTGGAATACCGTGCAAGGAGACAATTCTAGAGGTGTATAGCTCTGCGAGCTGAGCTGCTGTGATAGATTCTTTGATAGGAAGGAAATGAGCCACTTTAGTAAGCTTGCCAATGACAACGAAGATAACATCATTTCCACGCTTGGACTTAGGAAAACCAGTCACGAAGTCCATCTCGATATGGTCAAACTTCCATTCTGGAATAGCAAGAGGTTGGAGGAGACTAGCTGGTCTTTGGTGTTCTGCTTTCACCCTTCTGCAGACATCACATTCATTCACGAATTGAGCAATTTCTCGCTTCATTCGAGTCCACCAATACGACTGCTTGAGGTCATGGTACATCTTTGTACTTCCAGGATGAATGGATAGGAGGGAATTGTGTGCCTCGTTCATGATGACTTTTCTAAAATCACCTTTAGGAACCACAATTCGATCCTCGAAGAAAAGAGTATCTTTGTCATCCAAGCGATAGCACTTGTATTTGACAATGCCCTTGTCAATACCACGTTTCACCTTCTTCACCATGGTATCCAGGAGTTGTGCCTCACGAATTTGATCTTCCAAAGTAGGAGAGACTATGAGGTTGGCAAGAAAGCCTTGAGGAACAACTTGAAGATTCAGCTTGCGGAAAGCTTCACAAAGATCCGGTTGAAATGGCTTGAGAATTAGACTGTTGCAATAAGCCTTTCTGCTCAGAGCATCTGCAATCAGATTCGCCGTGCCAGGAGTATATTCAATACTCGGATTGTACTCTTGAATCATTTCGACCCATTGAGTTTGTCTGAGGTTGAGGTTGGGTTGAGTGAAGATATACTTGAGGCTCTTGTGATCTGTGAAAATGTCCACTTGCCTTCCCAATAAGAGATGTCTCCATGTTATCAATGCATGGACAACTGGTGCCAACTCAAGATCGTGAGTGGGGTAGTTCTTTTCATTGGGCTTCAACTGACGAGAGGTATAGGCCACAACTTTTTTCTCTTGCATCAACACAGCACCGAGACCTTGAAGAGAAGCATCACAGAACACTTCGAATGGCTTGTATTCATCAGGAGGAGTCAAGACAGGAGCTGTGACTAGCTTCTCTTTGAGGGTGTTGAAAGCAACGTCACACTTAGGCGTCCAGACATACTTGACATGTTTCTGGAGGAGGTTGGAAAGAGGCTTTGCAATCTTAGAGAAGTTCTCAACGAATCTTCGGCAATAGCTTGCAAGACCAAGAAAATTGCGGAGCTGCTTGACATTCTGAGGAGGTTCCCAATTCACAACTGCAGACACCTTCGTGGGATTAACAGCAATGCCCTTGGCGGAGATGATATGACCAAGATAAAGAACTTCATCAAGCCAGAACTCACATTTGGAAAACTTCGCATAGAATTGATGCTCTCTGAGCTTGTCGAGCACCAATCGCAAACGTTTGGCATGATCCTGCTTATTCTTGGAGAAGACCAAGATATCATTGAGATACACCAAGACGAATTCATTAGTGTAGGGGTTGAAAATGAAATTCATCATTCGAGAGAAAGTTGGAGGAGCATTGACAAGGCCAAAAGATATGACAGTATATTCATAAGAACCATAGCTTGTTCTGAATGCTGTCTTGGGAATATCTTGTTCACGAATGCGAATCTGATGATAACCCATACGAAGGTCAAGCTTGGAGAATACTTTAGCACCTTTGAGTTGCTCGAAAAGCTCATTGATGTTGGGAAGTGGATACTTGTTCTTGATTGTCTTCTTGTTCAATGGACGGTAATCGACGCAAAGTCGGTCCGTGCCATCCTTCTTCTGGACAAAAAGAACTCCACAACCCCATGGAGATGAACTCGGTCTGATCAAACCCAGACGCTCTTGTTCATCGAGCTGTTTCTTCAATTCCTTCAGCTCCTTGGGTCCAAGCTTGTATGGACGCTTGCAAACGGGTTCAGTTCCAGGCTCAAGATCAATAACAAACTCGACTGGCCGATGAGGAGGCATACCCGGAAGCTCTTCTGGAAAGACATCTTGGTACTCACAAACGACTGGAATTTGAGAAATAGCATCCAACTCACCCTTCTCATTGAGAGAAAACAACCGAATGGTTTCATCACGAGCGGCATAGATGATAACATCCTCAGAAGGGTGTGTCGATTGAATTTGCCTGGCAGCACAATCAAGCTGAGCCTTGTGCTTAGAAAGCCAGTCCATCCCGAGAATTAGATCAATATCAGAGTCACCAAGGACAATTGGTTAAGCCAGAAATTTATAGTTGCCCAACTGGATGGAAACATCAGGAGCAACCAAACTAGAAGTCATAAGTTTTCCCGGAGAAACAACTTGCATGACTTTGGACAAGACCTCTGTGCCCACATTGTGCTCGGATGCAAATGGGTATGACATGAAAGAATGCGATGCACCAGTATCAAATAAGACTTTTGCAGGAATATCATTAACAGGAAGATTACCCATGAACACATCTGAAGAATCCTCTGCTTGCGCTGCATTCATCATGTTCAACTTTGCATGCTTTGGATTATGCTTGACCATAGCATTGCTTGAAGATCTCACAGGAGGAGGAGGAGGAAGGCGCCTTTGATTGAAGCATTTGTTCGCATAGTGACCTTTCTGCTGGCACTTGTTGCAAGTCACTTCTGAGAGCGGATGATGATAAGGAGCATTTGACCTTGGAGCTTGAGGCTGAGACTTGTTCTGATATCCTGGGTTGGGTGGGTGGGAAGATCCACGACCAGCTGAGTTCTTCTGCTGGCAAGGCTGACGAAACAGAGGAGGAGGAAGGTAGAACTTCTGCTGCTTAGCTGCCACTTGTGAGGAAGAAGAAGACTGCACTGCATCCCTGATTCTCTTCTTAGAAGCCTCACACTTGAGCTGAGCACCTTCTTGCTTGAGTGCCATATTATAGAATTGATCAAACTGAGTAGGCTCAACAAGAACGAGAGCTAACTGCGGATCCTCTCTAAGGCCACCTCTGAATTGATAGATCATACTCTTCTCATCAGGAACATCTTGCTTAGTGAAGCGAGCAAGTTTCTAAAACTGCTTGTTGTATTCGTACACTGACATGTTGCCTTGCTTGAGATTGCGGAACTCCTCACGCTTGCTCTCAACAACACTGGTAGGAATATGGTGAGCTTTAAAGTCCCGACAAAAGTCAGTCCAAGTAATCACTCGACCTCCTCTGGAATCCTTGTATTGCTGGAACCAATCAGCTGCTTGATCCTTGAGCTGAAAAGAAGCGAACTTGACATAGTCCTCAGGCCTGACATTGCTGCATTCAAAATGCTTGTTGATATCCATGAGCCAATCATCGGCGTCTGTGGCTTCGGCACAGTAGCTGAAAGACTTCGGCTGATTTGCAAGGAATTGGTTGAGGGTAGGAAATTGAGGCTGATGATTGAACTGCCCTTAACCTTGATTCCCTTGGTTGCCTTGGCCTTGGTTGCGCTCTTGCATGAGCTGAATCATCATCTGGGCATTGGCGTTTGTGGCTGCCATCAAAGCTTGCCATGCCTCCGGAGGCGGAGGTGGAGGTGGAAGGTTCGCCTGACTCCCATCATTGCGTTCCGGATTCTGACGCATTGGCGGAGCCATCCTGAAGAGGGTGACATCCGTTAGCATCTTGATAGACAGATAGACAAGTTGAATCAACGGATAGAAATTGCAACATATAGTCTTCACAATAAACATTCGAACAAGGATGAACGAATGAATTCCAAAGCAAACATCACACGTCCATTAAGGTGAGAAGCCACTTTATAAGAGATTGATGAATGAAATAAACAAGGTGCAACTTGAACAAATAAGTGGTAAGGATTACCCAATCACAAACCAAATATTTGCGGGAAGAAAAGCTAGAGCTACTTGAATCCCACCTATAAACTTCCGAAACTTTCTGGTTATGCAATCAGGTGTTGGGGATACAGGGGAAGCAATATATCTCACCCAAACTAACAATCCCTACATCCAGCTGTATCCATCCGTCAACACATAACCAAGGAACCTTCGGAAATCGTGTACCTCAACCTTCGAAAAGCATCCGTTATACGAGTTATGGCAATACTCCCGAACTCCTGCCCCAGTACTGGGTGGCGTCGAGGTTATCTCACCAACAACTGCATAAAAGAGATTTTCGATGTCGGCAAAACTCAGGTATTCCAGAACTGCAACGATAAAATTGTGACGACAACACCTCGGAGCTCAACTCCCTGGGTCAAAGCCACATAATAGACAGGAGGCACCAAGAACAATGTTCTCGTCACAAAACCATCAGAACGATTCCAAGATACCCGCGTGATCCTAAATTTTTTTTAGTGAAATTTGAGGAGAGGAAAGTCAAAACATCTATGTCAGGAGGCCTCACCAGAGCAACGAAGGGACTGAGGAGTAAAAAGAATCCTACTCTCCGATATATATAATCCTAAGACTCAAAACATTTTTGTTCTAGACTCAACAACGCCAGCAAACAATCAAGCAGGGGGCTCCTAAGTCGGGGATGGCTCTGATTACCAACTTGTAACACCCACGATGCGGCTATATCTCCCACGTGTCGAAGCACGACTTAGAGGCATAACCGCATGGTGGTTTTGTCGCAAGAAGGGTCATATTCACACAATCCCATGTAATGAACAAGAATGGGATAAAGAGAGTTGGGTTACAATCGCCACTTCACACAATACATAATTAAGATCATACATCATTCAAAATACACTCATAGACCGGCTACGGTCAAATTGAAATGAAAAGAAGACAACCCCAAATGCTAGATCCCCGATCATCCCGACTGGGCTCCTCTACTGATCATCTGGAAATGAAACATAGTAACGGCCAAGGTCCTCGTCAAACTCCCACTTGAGCTCGGTTGCGCCATCTGCGCTGGTATCCTCGGCACCTGCATCTGTTTTGGTAGAATCTGTGAGTCACGAGGACTCAGCAATCTCACACCCGCGAGATCAAGAGTATTTAAGCTCATAGGTAGGAAAAGGGGTAATATGGTGGAGCTGCAGCAAGCACTAAGCATATATGGTGGCTAACATACACAAGTGAGAGCGAGAAGAGAAGCAACGCATCGGTCGAGAAGCTAGAAGTGATCAAGAAGTGATCCTGAAACTACTTACGTGAAGCATAACTCAAACCGTGTTCACTTCCCGGACTCCACCGAGAAGAGACCATCACGGCTACACACGCTGTTGATGCATTTTAATGAAGTCAAGTGTCAAGTTATCTACAACCGGACATTAACAAATTCCCATCTTCCTCATAACCGCGGGCATGGCTTTTGAAAGATAATATACCCTGCAGGGGTGTCCCAACTTAGCCCATCACAAGCTCTCACGGTCAACGAAGGATATACCTTCTCCCGAGAAGACCTGATTAGTCTCGGAATCCCGGTTCGCAAAACATTTCAACAATGGTAAAACAAGACCAGCAAAGCCGCCCGATGTGCCGACAAATCCCGATAGGAGTCGCATGTATCTCGTTCTTAGGGCACACCGGATGAGACATCCTACGAGTAAAACTAGCCCTCAAGTTTCCCCGAGGTGGCCCCGCAGTCTACTCAGTTCGGACC
>NC_057804.1:317284520-317286710 GCF_018294505.1 Triticum aestivum | reverse complement strand
TCACGAAAACCCAAGGGAAAAAGGCTTAGGTGGCAAATGGTAAAACCAAGGTTGGGCCTTGCTGGAGGAGTTTTATTCAAAGCGAACTGTCAAGGGGGTCCCATAAATCACCCAACCGTGTAAGGAACGCAAAATCAAGGAACATAACACCGGTATGACGGAAACTAGGCGGCAAGAGTGGAACAAGTCACCAGGCATAAGGCCGAGCCTTCCACCCTTTACCAAGTATATAAGGTGCATTAATTAAACAGGAGATGATGTGATATCCCAAAATATCCATGTTCCGACCAGGAACAAACTTCATCTTCACCTGCAACTAACAACGCTATAAGAGGGGCTGAGCAAAAGCGGTGACATAGCCAAAAAACGGTTTGCTAGGAAAGGGTGGTTAGAGGTTTGAGATGGCAATAGGGAGGCATGATAAACAAAGGCAGGTAGAGCTAACATAGCGAGTACTAGCAAAGCAAAGATAGAAGTGACATCGAAGGTATGGTCATCTTGCCTGCAAAGTTCTCCGAGTTGTCGAAGGCTTGATCCTCGTTAGCGTACTCAACAGGTTCCTCGTGCACGTACTCGTCTCCTGGCTCTACCCAAAGCAATAACACAAGCAAAGGAACCACAATAAATCACGGTGCAATGCACAAGCAACATGATGCAATACAAGTCATGATATGCGAGATGTGATATGCAATGCGTATGCATGCTCCGGAAGGGAAAAAAATGAACAAGGCATCAACTTGGCAAACCAAGTATGCCGCTGGAAAGATGAGATGATTTCGGTTGAAATCGATATAAGGATCACCGGGAACGGATGCACGGTTTGCAAATGGCAAGCAAAACAAGAATGGCACAAAGCTGCGATTAACAGCACGATGCTACTTAGCATGCAACAAGAAACTATGCTACAGCACCCCAATATAAAAACAAAGCATATGGCAGTGATCTAAAGGAGATGCTTAACAAAAGAGGAACACTGAGATACGGCTAAATCACATCATAACAGGTTCAAACAAGCATGGTGAAAGTGCAAAAAAAATATCAGGTTGGACATGGCATAAACAGCATCAGGAAGCAATGTTCAGAGCAAGTTATCAACATGCTACAGGAACTTATAATAGCAAAACAAGACATGGCATGATTCTACTCAAAGCATATATCAAAAGTCCCTTACTGACCATGAGCCAAAAAGCAACAGAAGATATGATGGCACCCATGTAAACATAGCAAGTTTCGTTAACAGATTCAGCAAACAGAGCATGGCATTGACAGAATTACGAAGGCACCTTCGCGAGCTCGATGCACTCACTACAGAGCATTTCATGATAAACTAAGCATACATCCATCAAGAATACATGACATAGAAGCTATATAGGCAAGAACAACATCATAGCATACACGGATCAACTACAACAACCTTGGCAAAATTGAATAACATGTAAACAATCTGCCAGGAACAATTTTGAAGCAAAAGTAGAGCACGAAAATTACATGCTAGACTACTCCATAATTTCAACCAGGGGCATGGATGGATAGAGCATAACCATATGTTCAAAACACCCTTATTGAAGTAACTCAAAATATGCATGGATCTGTCTGTAGCATCATGTTTACATGGAATCAAAATATCAGCAGAACAGGGACTAGAATCAGCAATATCACGAAGCCTAGTTTGCCTGCTTGTGCTAGTCACCACATTGATCACAAAAATACATGGTAAGCACCTCTGTAAAGATGGCATGGCATACTTCAAAACACATGTAGGGCTCAAGTACATAAGATGCACACATCAATCATGGTAAAAATGACAAAAATGCATGTTCTGATAAGAATCTAAAACTAACATTATGAAGCACACTTCCAACAGCATTTCAGGCATCAAGATGAGCTCAAACGAAAATGATTCAATGAGATGAAATGATGTACTCGTCGAGGTGAACAATTCGGTATGCTACACGCCCAAAACAGAGCCACGGGTGCAAAGTTGTGGTGCGATAAACATGCAACAAAATTACTGACAGAAAATAACTTAGGGGATTTCGGGGGAGAAGAAGTCAACCCTACAGATCCGATCTGGATCTGGCTCGCACGGAGGCCGAGGTGGCCAGAGGCTCGCCGGAGAGGACGGCCGGAGGAGGATGGAGAGGGCCGGAGACGGGGCGGCGGCGGCCGAGGGCGACGCCGGGCGGCGCG
>NC_057804.1:317268618-317284118 GCF_018294505.1 Triticum aestivum | reverse complement strand
GGCGCTGGAGCTGCCACGTGGCGGCTCCTGGTTTGTCCGGGGCGGCGGGCGGACGTGTCCGGGCCAAATCGGACACGTTCGGCGGCGGGGAGAGGAGCGGGGCTAGGGTTAGGGGTGAATTGATCCGGAATTTCAGAGGGGGAGGTGTTTTTATAGGTAGAAGGAGCTAGGAAGCTCCAAATGAGGTGTAGTTTTCGCCCACACGATCATGATCCGACGATAGAGAGCATGGAAGTGACTTAGATGGGTTATTGGGCTGTTTTGGAGGGGTGTTGGGCTGCAACTCAAAAGAGGCCTTTGCGATTATATGGTTAACCGTTGGGGTATCAAACGACCTCCAAATGGCACGAAACTTGACAGGCGGTCTACCGGTGTTATACCAGGGCCACTTGGCAAGGCTCGGTCCATTTCAAGAACGTTTAACACCCACACATGAAAAGAGACAAGTGGGGTGTGCCGGTGCATGTGGGAGTGTCGGATTGCGAAACGGACAACGGGGAAAATGCTCGGATGCATGAGACGAACACATATGCAAATGAGATGCACATGATGACATGATATGAGATGCATGACATGAATAGAAAGCAAAACAAAAGACAAAAGCCCAACCACGGAGGGAAAATCATATCACATGGCCGAAAATGGCAAGAGTTGGAGTTACAAAGATGGAAAGTTACAGACGGGGTGTTACAGATGTCCGGGCTGGACGCCGGATGTTCGGGCCCGGTAGACTTGGCCAGCTTGGTTGTTGCTGATGAAGACGCTCCAGGGGTCGGATGTTCGGGGCCTTGGCAGGATGTCCGGGGCCTGGAAGGTGAGCTTGCCCTTTTCCGTTGGTTCTCTTCATCCATGGAGTTGGCGGCTTGTCCGTCTTCACGTGCATCCTCGGGAGGTTCCTCTTGACACCTAATCATGCATAGCATATCGGATTCAGGTAGTAGCCATGTCTCGAGTGGATCATATGTGATATCACTAAGGAAGGAAGTCACCTCGTTCTCGAGAGCTCTAGCTCATGCTCGTGTCATAGGTCCTCTTGGCTCTTGATGAGACGAAGGTAGGTCCATGGGGATGACCGTAGGATGCTCCGCATCATAATCACTTTACACAATCTTCAGAGTTACTTGACACCGCTGGTTGCTTGTCACCACCTGCCGCATGGTAAAAACTTGTAAGATATTGATATTTGCTTTACTGTGAGCACTTTACAACCACATCCTAATAGTTCGTAGGAACATTATTCTCGAATTTTGTTTCTTGTTTCTACTAATCATGACAAGTTCCGGAGATAGAAGTTCTTGGATGACTGACACATCTCCACCATCACGAGAGTTGGGACAACACACACAAGCACATGGTCAGGTTATCTCTTTACCGTCATTTGAGGGTAGATTTAATCCTGCTATTTATCTTGCTTGGGAGCTTGACGTTGAACAAGTTTTTAGTCACCATGACTTTTCTGAACTTGAGCGAGTACGAGCTGCCATTGGAGCATCTACTAGTTTTGCTTCTGTTTGGTGGAGTGTGCATTGTAAGAAAAACAATGATAACCAACCCATAACTTGGAAAGATTTGAAAGATGTAATGAGACAACAATTTTTCTCTCCTTACTATCGTCGTGAATTGCTTCGCAAATTTGAACAATTTAAACAAGGCAACAACACTCTTCATGCTTACTACCAAGAGTTCAAATCTTATATGCATCATTGTGACATAGAAGAATCTAAGGATGATACAATGAATAGATTTTTTGTTGGTTTGAACCATGATATTCAGGCAAGATTTCAGTATATTCCTTGTTGCATTACTGGTATGTACGTTCATGCTTGTACCTTTGAGAGACAGTTACAGGAGGATGCATTGGGTGACTACAACAATTACTATTCCAATTCATGCTCACTACCATCGGTTGATTCCTCCATCATTGCACCTTCTAGAGCAGCCACACCTCAGATTGTGAGTGCGACATCATCTCAAGTGCATGGTATATTGCCATTGTCCATACCTACATCAACTACATCTTTGCGACAAGGTAACAGTAAAGGTATTGATGATATAATTTCACATGAGAATGATGCATGCCTAATTAACTTAAATACATCATGTGTTGAGTTACCTGTTGATTTGAGCACGCCATCATGTTACTATCATGAATGTATCATGTGATCAAACAACTGAAATACCAACAATTTTGAGTGCGCCCATTGAATTAACTGTTGATGTCAAAGAACCATGTGAATCAGGAAATAATTCAGATTTGGATCAAATACATTTTAAAATAAATGCCAATGTTTAATCATTTTGATATGACCTCTAATCTTGGTGATCATTCTGTGTCAAATGACTTATTGCATGTTTTCTTATTTAAGCATGTTGTAGCATATAAATTTGATGCACGTAAGGTTTATTCACCAATGTTCGGATGGTTTAATGATGAATATTGCCAATCTTTTGATATGAATAAGAGCTTCACTTATGTGTGCAAACTAAGATGCAAAATTTTCATGCATTCTACTTATGATAATATTTGGCTTTATATTTTATAATCTATGAAGGTTCCTCATATATACATGTGTCATATGTGCAAAAATCAAGGGAAGTAAAAATGGATGACATATACATATACAACATGTACACCTTGTCTGTTTTGTTAGCCACATTTCAGATTAAGCAACGCCGAGGACGACTTTGTTTTCAAGAAGGGGAGGATGATGAGGACATGACTATCTTGGATAAGACCAAAAATATTGCATTACTTGCCATTTGTGAATCTTCTCAACTTTATCAACATCTTGACTAACATTTGCTTGAATTATTTGTGCCTTTCCTAACCAAGCTCCTCCATAGACCATTTACTTGTAGGTGTGAGAAACAATTCCCGGTACCAATTCCCCTATTGTAACATCACGTGGGATCATACTTGTTACATACCGATCATTATCTTAGACCTCATGAGTTTGTCATCCATACCGATCATGAAATGCTTAAGTACTTAAAAGGTCAAACTAAGTTGAACAAGCGTCATGCCAAATGGAGTGAATTTATTGAATCTTTCCCCTATGTGATCAAGTACATTAAGGGTAAGGAAAATGTAGTTGCGGATGCGCTTTCACGCATATGCACGCTTGTCACTAAACTTGAGTTGAATGTTATTGGCTTTGAGCTCATAAAAGACTTGTATGCTAATGATCCATCTTTTTCTATTCCTTATGCTAAGTGTTTGACGCATACTTCTTGGGAACAATATTATATCAAGGATGCTTATCTTATGAAAGCTAACAAACTTTGCATTCCCGAGTCTTCTCTTCGTTTGCTACTTTTGCAAGAGGCTCATGGAGGCGGACTCATGGGACATTTTGGACGAGATAAGACATTCGCTACGCTCTCCAAGAACTACTTTTGGCCCAAGATGTTTCGAGACGTCTCATGCTTCACCACCCGATGCTCTACATGTCGCAAAGCTAAGTCTAAAGCTCAATCTCATGGTCTTTACATGCCTCTTCCTATTCCTTATCAACCTTGGGAAGACATTAGCATGGACTTTGTACTTGGTTTGCCTAGAACTCAAAATGGAAAGGATTCCGTGTTTGTTGTTGTGGACCGATTTTCTAAGATGGCACATTTCACCCCTTGCAACAAGATAGACGATGCTTCAAACGTTGCAAATCTCTTTTGTAGGGAAATCTTGCGTCTCCATGGAGTACCTAAGACAATCGTCTCCGACCGCGACGTCAAGTTCTTGAGTTACTTTCGGAAGACCCTATGTGCCAAGCTCGGAATCAAGCTCTTGTTCTCATCCGCATACCATCCTCAAACTGACGGCCAAACAGAGGTGACGAACCAGACTCTCTTCACTCTACTTCGCGTGTTGATGAAGAAGAACATCAAGGAGTGGGAAGCATGTCTACCTATCGCCGAGTACGCCTACAACCGGGCAAGACATTCGACTACCGGCAAGTCCCCCTTCGAGGTCGTCTACGGATTCAACCCGTTGTCACCATTGGACATTCTACCTCTTCCTCTACAAGAGCGCACCAACATGGATGCGAGTGCACGAGCAAGCTACATCAAGAAGATGCATGAGGATACAAGGCACACCATCGAGCGCCAAGTACAACGACTAACGACCAAGCTCAACGTCAACAAGCAACCCATGATCTTCAACATTGGCGATCTCGTGTGGATACACCTTCGAAAGGACCGCTTCCCCAACAAACACCAGTCCAAACTTCTCCCTCGAGCCGATGGACCCTTCAAGGTGCTAGCATGCTACAACGACAATGCCTACAAGATAGACCTACCACGAGGCAAGTACAATGTGAGCGACATCTTCAACCTCAAGGACCTTGTGCCATACCATGGAGATGAAGCTTTTGATCCGCGGTCGGATCTTTCCCAGGGGGGGGGGGGAGATGATGCGGAGTATCCCTCGCTCATCCCCACGGACGTATCTACATCTCCCTCAACACCACTTGGTCCCATGACAAGAGCTAGAGCAAAGGCTATTGAAGATAAGGTGAGCTCGCTCCTTTCCGAACTTCCTCTCTCTACTCACGAGACTTGGCTACTACCTCATATGGACACTCTGTGTGTGATCAGGTACCTAGAGGAAAGCCATGGTACATCTACATCCATCGGACAAGACAGCAAGGTTACCAACCGCGAAGGTCAAGAAGAAGATCTACCGGAGAAAACTCCAGCCACCGGACGACCGGTCGGGACCGGACGTCTGGTGCCTGAAGCCCCAGCTACCAAGTCCCAGCCAACGCAGGCCCCAGCGAGCGGACGTCAGGCCCGGACCGGACGACCGGCCACAGTCTCCAGCGAGCGGACGACCGAAGTCACCGGACGTCCGGCACCCCCCCAACAGAATGGATATTAACGCAAGTATGAAGATACCGGACGACCGACGCCTCCCTCACAGATCGCATCTAGCGGATGTCCGACGACACCGGACGTCCGGACCCCCGTGAGCCATCGGACGACCGGTCCCCAGTAGACGTCCGGTACCTGTCTGCACACAGTTTCGGGCCGAAGCCCATGTACCCCTTCACTTCATCCCCTTTTGCACTAAGACTATAAGTAGGCCTCTCCCACCTCCTAGCTAGGGTTAGCATTGGTTTAGCTCATATTTGTGTGAGAGCCTTGCTCATCCACTTGGTTACTTGTCCTCGGAGCTCACAACCTCTTCGAAGAAGATCCCCCAAGCGGATTCAAGACCCCTTTCTAGGGAAGACCATCAAGACCTCCTCACGGAGAAGAATGGTTCCTTTGTATCCTTACCTTTGTTGATTGTGGATCATGTGTTACTGTTTGTTTTTGGTGATCTAGCACTTGTGTGATTGATTCCTTGTCGGTTTAGTGATTCTCTCTCGTTTTCCCCGTGTTTCCCCTTTGTGCTTCCGCGTGTTCTTCGTGATTCCCCGTAGGATCCACTCCAAACGTGAAAGATCATCACCATAGGGTTCCGCCCTACACCACAAGACCTACGACTTCTCCAACTATCAAGCGTCAACAACACCTCCAACATCTACATCAACCAAGCCTTCTCCAAGCAACGACAACAAGACAAGCTACAAGAAACCTTCGTCAAGTTCAAGTCGTCTTCCTCCTACTTCAAGCAACTACAAGCCGCGTGCTTCTTCCTCTACTCCAACCGATGAGACCATCAAGACAAGTTCAATCAAGTGCTTCACATGTGGCGTCCAAGGCCACAAGTCCTTCCAATGCATCAACAAGCGCACCATGATCCTCAACGACGATGGCACCTATGACTCAATGAGTGAAGATGAAATGGAAGCTCTTGAGCAAGTGGCCATGCACTGGCACGTGAACAAGGATGAAGATGATCAAGTCTTTTCTGATGAAGATACGAGCCCCGCTCTCGTTGGCTCCAAGGTCTTGACACTTCAACATCAACAAGAAGAAGACCAACGATGCCATATCTTCCACACCAAGGCCGGCATCAATGGAAGGTCCGTCAAGGTCATCATCGATGGAGGTAGTTGCCACAACTTGGCAAGTGAAGAACTATGCTCCAAGCTTCAATTGGTCAAGAGGAAGCACCCGCACCCCTACAAGGTTCAATGGCTAAGTGACTCCGGCACTATACGAGTTGAGCATACGGTCCACGTCTCCTTCAAAATTGGTGCATATGAAGACACTTTGGAGTGTGATGTGGTCCCAATGACCGTTTGCCACCTCCTTCTTGGTCGAACATGGCAATTCGACCGTGGTGTCATCCACAATGGGCGTACCAATCACTATAGCTTCAAGATGAAACGGAAGGAATATGTGCTACGACCTATGTCTCCTAGTCAAGTGATAGCCGACAAGCAAGCCACCCACCATAGAGAGAAGAGTGAGAAAGTGAGCCACCCAAACATGAGTGAGAGCAACAAGCCAAACTTGAGCGCCTCTTCGCCTAGAGAGAAAAACCTCATACTATTCGCCACAAAAAGTGAGATGAGAGAAGTGTGTGAGAACCCATTGAGTGTGATGCACTTTGTCCTTGTGTGCAAGGATGGAGAAACAAAAACTAACACCATTCATGAGCTACCTTTGGTGTTTCAATCTCTTTTGCAGGAATTTCAAGATGTTTTACCCAATGAGCTACCTCCGGGTCTACCTCCTCTACGAGGCATTGAGCATCGAAATGACCTCATCCCTGGAGCGCCACTTCCAAACAAAGCTCCATATCGTGTAAATCTTGAAGAAACCAAGGAGATTCAACGGCAAGTACAGCAACTAATCGAAAACAGTCATGTACGTGAAAGCTTAAGCCCTTGTGCCGTTCCCGTTATACTTGTGCCTAAGCCCGATGGAAGTTTCCACTTGTGTTCAGATTTTAGACCTATAAATGCTATCACTGTTCGCTATAGGCATCCCATTCCTTGCTTAGATGATATGCTTGATGAACTTAGTGGAGCCAACTTTTTCTAAAAAATTGATCTTAAAAGTGGCTATTATCAAATCCGCATACAAGAAGGTGATGAATGGAAAACTGCTTTCAAAACAAAATTTGGCTTATATGAGTGGTTAGTCATGCCTATGGGTTTATCGGAGGCTCCCGGTACTTTCGTGCGTCTCATGCATCATTTACTTCACCCTTATATTGGAGTCTTTGTTGTGGTTTACTTCGATGATATTCTTGTGTTTAGCAAAACCATGAAAGAGCATCTTGATCATGTTAGGTTGTTTTGCAAACGCTTCGCAAGGAAAGTCTTTATGCCAACATGAAAAAGTGCACATTTGGTGTTGACAAAGTGGTTTTCTTGGGTTTTGTTGTCCCTTCCAAGGGTGTCCATGTTGATGAAACTAAAATTGAAGCAATTAAAACTTGGCCCCAACCCACCAATTTGCAACAAGTGCGTAGTTTTCTTGGTCTTGCGGGTTTTTATCGTCGCTTGTGAAAGACTTTAGCACTATCGCCGCTCCTTTGCATGCTTTGAGTAAGAAGAATGCTCCTTTTGTGTGGGGATCATTGCAATCCACCGCTTTTGATGAGCTCAAGTCTTTGCTTACTCATGCCCCGATTCTTGCTTTGCCCAATTTTGACAAAACTTCTGAGGTTCATTGTGATGCAAGTGGTACCGAAATTGGCGGAGTTTTGATGCAAGAAAAATGAGGAATTGCATATTTTAGTGAAAAACTCTCCGGTGCTCAACTTAACTATCCCATCTATGATAAAGAATTGTATGCTTTAGTGCATGTGCTACATGTTTGGGAACATTATCTTAGACCTCATGAGTTTGTCATCCATACTGATCATGAAACTCTTAAGTACTTAAAAGGTCAAACTAAGTTGAACAAGCGTCATGCCAAATGGAGTGAATTTATTGAGTCTTTTCCCTATGTGATCAAGTACATTAAGGGTAAGGAAAATGTAGTTGCCGATGCACTTTCACGCATATGCATGCTTGTCACTAAACTTGAGTTGAATGTTATTGGCTTTGAGCATATAAAAGACTTGTATGCTAATGATCCATCTTTTGCACCTCATTATTGATGCGGAGCATCCTTCCCTCATCCCCATGGACTCTACATCGATACATCCAACTGATGAGGACATCAATACCATTGTTACACCCACAGCCCCTGCTGCAATACATACTGGACCAATTACTAGAGCTCACGCACGCCAACTAAATTACCAGGTACTTTCGTTTCTTGGTAATGATTCTAATGTTCATGAGAATATGATGCTGCCTAAATTGGATACATTTGTTTTGCTTACAAATGAAGGGCCTAGCTTGGAGAAGGATGAACATTGGAGCAAGAACAAGCATGGAGATGATGGCATGCGCAAGGGGAACAAGAACGGAGTTACAAGTGATGATATCAGGACTTTGAAGCCACCATAATGGATGCATGAAGCCTTGGACGAAATATACAAGATGCCACTTCATAAATTTCGTCCCGAGGCTATTCTAGGTGCTGCGTCACCTAATTATTGGGCCAGGCCCATGTAATTTCGAAATACATAAGTATAGGCTATTTTTAGAGTCCGTATGTGTGGGGAAACAAGAGACAGGGTTGATTTCGAACCCCTCCACCAAGGGCCACGAAATTCCCCCCCTCTTCCTCCATATATACAACCCTTAGGCATCGTTTAGACTTTGGGTTTTGTTTAGATTAAAGTTCGCCATAGCTGCAACTTCGCTTACTTCATTTGTGTTCAACGACCAGACAAAGGCGTCACAGAACTCCACCTTGATCAATAAAGCTTTCCTCTTATATTCGCAATATCCAGATTGCAATCTTAGTTTCTTGCTTGATCTTCATTTGCCTGCAGGAAACAGACCTTCGTGGTCAGGTTGATCATGCTCCGGTGTGGTGAATAACCTCTCGGAGTTGGTTTAGCGATTGCTAAGGCGCGACGTCCTCGCACGTTCGTAGTCGGATCGTCAAAGTCGACTTCCTCCAAAATGATAGCCACCATCTCATCGAAATACGGGACACCTTTGCCTCTATCACCAACCCCACGAGGAGCCATTACAAGAGCTAGAGAACGTGCTTTGGAAACCAAGGTGAACTCCTTCCTACTAGACTTGCATATGGACACAAATGGAACATGTCTACTACCTCATCAAAATACGCTATGCCTCCTTAGGTATGAAGAGGAACATCACCAAGGAGCTCAGGAGCATCACCAAGAAGAGGGAGAACCACCCCAAGGCCACGTGGACCAAGAACAAGGAGAACAACAGCTACACAAGAGGCTCCAGGCGACCCCGTGCGCACGGGCCCCCGAGACCCCATGCCCACGGGCTACACAGGAAACTGACGCTGGAGCACCCCGTGCGCACGGGCATGTACCGTGTCCACGGGACCCCCGTGCGCATGGGCCCAACTTACCCTATGCGCACGGACCTCCCAGGATGGCCGACTGAGATTGCATCTTCGGCTCCCCTTCTTCTCCTTCGACCCCAAGGCTATATATTTCATACCTAGGACCATGTTTAGGGTTAGCAAAGTTTTAGATGAGATCTTGGTGAGCTTTGCTCCATTACCTTCCCTCTTTGAGGATCAATACCCCATAGGGAAGAATCCTTGAGGATTTCAAGACCTCAATTGGGAGAAGACTACCTTCAAGACCCCTCTTCCTTTGGATTTGGGATGAACTTTGCCATTGTATCTTTCCTTTGATTGTGTTTGTGACTTGTGGATCTTGTGTTGTTACCCTAGTGGATGTGTAATCGGGAATTGTTGGAGTGATTACCTCTTGTGTTCATCTTTGCGTTCTTGTTGTTCTTGTGGTTTCTCTCCCTTTTCCCCCTCCAAGTGTGAAAAGGTCCTTCCTAGGGTTCTACCCTACATCATCTTGGTATCATGAGCCACGTTGATTCACATCTTGGAGTCCCTACCTTCCACTTTCTAGCTTGATTTTGTTGTTTTTCGTCCTAATCCGAAAATCCCCACCAAAAATAGCCCCAAATTTTTTTCTTGCAATTTGTTGATCTTGTGAGATTTGGTTGATTTGATCCACGAATTTGGTGTTTGGCAAGTGGATCTACCCCTCCACCATCATCCCCACCCTCCCCCCACTAGAATTTGGCCAAAAACTTGCAATCACCACGAAATCAGATCAGTTCATTCGCTCTCGGGAGACCCCGTGCACACGGGCCATCGGGACCCCGTGCACACGGGCCTCACTTACCCCATGCGCACGGGCTATCCAGGAAGTTTCGGCCATTTTCTGTTTTTCCCGTTTTGTTCCACCGCCACCTATTGTGTTCTTTCGCACCATTCCACGTGTTTGTTTGAGTGTTTGGTCGCGATTTCTCTTGTGTCCTAAGGTGTTTCGGCTACTTAGGCGCAAGTTGGTATCATCATCTCCACCAATCATCGACTCGGACAACACTTCGGCTTCGACAAGATCATCTTCGACCGTAAGCAAGGACGGTAACCTCGACGACACCTTGTACTCCCTTGCCATTAACTTGATAGCTTTGAGACCTTTTGTGTAGCTTACCCATCAAGGCTAGCTTGTTGAGTATTGCCGGGCCACGCCTTAGTGCGCCATTTACTGTTCCGTCCTTCATGTGCATTTACTACTTGTTACCTTGTTGTGTGGCTCGTACATCAAGCATCGTGTCATAGTTGAAAAAAAGCTTTTAAGCAAAAGAGAAGAGAAGCAAAGAGCTTATAAGCAATAGCTTCGAGCCTCTTAGCATACATGCATCATCTTGGTCACCACATACATAAGCATACTGGGGATAGTGAGACGAGTGGATTCTCTATTAGGTTGGTGCACTAGCGTATCTAGCCCATTAGTGCAATCGAGCTAGCGTCTCTCTAGTATCCGTACGACAAGTGATGAGGACATCAATACAATTGTTACACCCACAGCCCCTGCTGCTATACATACTGGACCAATTACTAGAGCTCGTGCACGCCAACTAAATTACCAGGTACTTTCGTTTCTTGGTAATGATTCTAATATTCATGAGAATATGATGCTGCCTAAATTGGATACATTTGTTTTGCTTACAAATGAAGGGCCTAGCTTGGAGAAGGATGAACATTGGAGCAAGAACAAGCATGGAGATGATGGCATGCGCAAGGGGAACAAGAACGGAGTTACAAGTGATGATTTCAGGACTTTGAAGCCACCATAATGGGTGCATGAAGCCTTGGACGAAATATACAAGATGCCACTTCATAAATTTCGTCCCGAGGCTATTTTAGGTGCCGCGTCACCTTATTATTGGGCCAGGCCCATGTAATTTCGAAATACATAAGTATAGGCTATTTTTAGAGTCCGTATGTGTGGGGAAACAAGAGATAGGGTTGATTTCGGATCCCTCCACCAAGGGCCACGAAATTCCCCCCCTCTTCCTCCATATATACAGCCCTTAGGGCATCGTTTAGACTTTGGGTTTTGTTTAGATTAAAAGTTCGCCATAGCTGCAACTTCGCGTACTTCGTTTGTGTTCAACGACCAGACAAAGGCGTCACAGAACCCCACCTTGATCAATAAAGCTTTCATCTTATATTCGCAATATCCAGATTGCAATCTTAGTTTCTTGCTTGTTCTTCGTTTGCTCGCAGGAAACAGACCTTCGTGGTCAGGTTGATCGTGCTCCGGCGTGGTCAATAACCTCTCGGAGTTGGTTTAGCGATTGCTAAGGCGCGACGTCCTCGCACGTTCGTAGTCGGATCGTCAAAGTCGACTTCCACCAAAGCGAAATCCACCATCTCATCGAAAGACGGGACACCTTTGCCTCTATCAGTGGTAGTTTACTTTGATGACATATTGATTTATAGCAGATCTTTGGAAGAACATTTGGAACATTTACGTGCTGTTTTTATTGCTCTACGTGATGCACGTTTGTTTGGTAACCTTGGGAAGTGCACCTTTTGCACCGACCGAGTATCTTTTCTTGGCTATGTTGTTACTCCACAGGGAATTGAAGTTGATAAAGCCAAGATTGAAGCTATTGAGAGTTGGCCGCAGCCCAAAACGGTCACACAAGTGAGGAGTTTTCTTGGCCTCGCTGGATTCTATAGGCGTTTTGTGAGAGATTTCAGCACCATTGCTGCACCTCTCAATGAGCTTACAAAGAAAGATGTGCCTTTCCTTTGGGGTACTGCAGAGGAAGAAGCCTTCACGGTATTGAAAGATAAGTTGACACATGCTCCTTTACTCCAACTTCCTGATTTTAATAAGACTTTTGAGCTTGAATGTGATGCTAGTGGAATTGGATTAGGAGGTGTGTTATTACAAGATGGCAAACTTGTTGCATACTTTTCTGAAAAATTGAGTGGGCCTAGTCTGAATTATTCTACTTATGATAAAGAATTATATGCTCTTGTTCGGACTTTAGAAACATGGCAACATTATTTATGGCCCAAAGAATTTGTTATACATTCTGATCATGAATCTTTGAAACATATTAAAAGTCAAGCTAAACTGAATCGTAGACATGCTAAATGGGTTGAATTCATTGAGACTTTCCCTTATTTCATTAAACACAAGAAGGGAAAAGAAAATGTTATTGCTGATGCATTGTCTCGTCGCTATACTATGCTTTCACAACTTGACTTCAAAATATTTGGTTTGGAGACCATCAAAGATCAATATGTGCATGATGCTGATTTTAAAGATGTAATGCAGAATTGTAAAGAAGGAAGAATGTGGAACAAGTTTGTCGTTAACGATGGATTTGTGTTTCGTGCTAACAAGCTATGCATTCCAGCTAGCTCCGTTCGTCTTTTGTTGTTGCAGGAGGCGCATGGAGGAGGATTAATGGGACACTTTGGCGTGAAGAAGACGGAGGACGTACTTGCTACACATTTCTTTTGGCCAAAGATGAGACGGGATGTTGAGCGTTTTATTGCTCGATGCACTACATGTCAAAAAGCTAAGTCACGACTCAATCCTCATGGTTTACATATGCCTTTGCATGTACCTAGTGTTCCTTGGGAGGATATATCTATGGACTTTGTTTTAGGTTTACCTCGAACAAAGAAGGGGAGGGATAGCATATTTGTTGTCGTGGATAGATTCTCGAAGATGGCACACTTTATACCATGTCATAAAAGCGATGATGCTGTTAATGTTGCTGATTTGTTCTTTCGTGAAATTATTCGCTTGCATGGTGTGCCAAATACTATTGTTTCAGATCGTGATACTAAATTTCTTAGCCACTTTTGGAGATGTTTATGGGCTAAGTTGGGGACTAAACTGCTTTTTAGTACTACTTGTCACCCCCAAACTGATGGACAAACTGAAGTAGTCAATAGAACGTTGTCTACTATGCTTAGGGCTGTTTTGAAGAATAATAAGAAAATGTGGGAGGAATGCTTGCCTCATATTGAATTTGCTTATAATCGTTCATTGCATTCTACTACTAAGATGTGCCCTTTTGAAGTTGTGTATGGTTTCCTACCTCGTGCACCTATTGATTTGTTGCCTCTTCCATCTTCGGAGAAGATTAATTTTGATGCTAAACAACGTGCTGAATTGATTTTAAAAATGCATGAGTTAACTAAGGAAAACATTGAGCGCATGAATGCTAAATATAAACTTGCTGGAGATAAGGGTAGAAAACATGTTGTGTTTGCACCTGGAGATCTTGTTTGGTTACATTTGCGTAAGGATAGATTTCCTGATTTGCGCAAATCAAAGTTAATGCCACGTGCTGATGGTCCCTTTAAGGTGTTAGAGAAAATAAATGATAATGCATATAAACTTGAGCTGCCTGCAGATTTTGGGGTTAGTCCCACCTTTAACATTGCAGATTTGAAGCCTTATTTGGGTGAGGAAGATGAACTTCCGTCGAGGACGACTTCATTTCAAGAAGGGGAGGATGATGAGGACATCAATACAATTGTTACACCCACAGCCCCTGCTGCTATACATACTGGACCAATTACTAGAGCTCGTGCACGCCAACTAAATTACCAGGTACTTTCGTTTCTTGGTAATGATTCTAATGTTCATGAGAATATGATGCTGCCTAAATTGGATACATTTGTTTTGCTTACAAATGAAGGGCCTAGCTTGGAGAAGGATGAACATTGGAGCAAGAACAAGCATGGAGATGATGGCATGCGCAAGGGGAACAAGAACAAAGTTACAAGTGATGATTTCAGGACTTTGAAGCCACCATAATGGGTGCATGAAGCCTTGGACGAAATATACAAGATGCCACTTCATAAATTTCGTCCCGAGGCTATTTTAGGTGCTGCGTCACCTTATTATTGGGCCAGGCCCATGTAATTTCGAAATACATAAGTATAGGCTATTTTTAGAGTCCGTATGTGTGGGGAAACAAGAGATAGGGTTGATTTCGGACCCCTCCACCAAGGGCCACGAAATTCCCCCCCTCTTCCTCCATATATACAGCCCTTAGGGCATCGTTTAGACTTTGAGTTTTGTTTAGATTAAAAGTTCGCCATAGCTGCAACTTCGCGTACTTCGTTTGTGTTCAACGACCAGACAAAGGCGTCACAGAACCCCACCTTGATCAATAAAGCTTTCATCTTATATTCGCAAAATCCAGATTGCAATCTCAGTTTCTTGCTTGTTCTTCGTTTGCTCGCAGGAAACAGACCCTCGTGGTCAGGTTGATCGTGCTCCGGCGTGGTCAATAACCTCTCGGAGTTGGTTTAGCGATTGCTAAGGCGCGACGTCCTCGCACGTTCGTAGTCGGATCGTCAAAGTCGACTTCCACCAAAGCGAAATCCACCATCTCATCGAAAGACGGGACACCTTTGCCTCTATCAAGTGGTATCAGATTTCCAGGTTGCTCGGTGAGATTTTACAGTTTTTCGTAGTTTAGATCGAGTCTGTTCTTCATACCTATAGTCCACGAAAAAGCCAAAAAAAATTAGGGTTAGTTCATCCCATCCGAACCAATCTGAGCCTTGCATAATCTTTTCTGTATTTGCTTTGTTGAATTTGCGGTTGCATCGTCGTGTTCAGTTGCTGGTCTTAGCGTCTAGTCTTTTAGAGTTTCGAGTTCTGTTCACAAGTTGTCACGCCGTCGCCGCACCATCATCATTGCCCCTGCCATCTACCACCACCGCTCCGAATCCGTATCCATATACCACCACCAATCCGTGTCCATATACCACCACCGATCCATATCCAAATACTACCACCGCTGCCATATACCACCACCATATATCCACCACCAATCCGAGTTCCTTGCTTATTAGGTTTGTTTTCGGGATCAATCTAGATTCCGATTCGTGTTTCCTTGCCGGAGTAGGTTTCGGAAAAAAAAAAAAAAGTCGGGTAGCCACGCTCCGTTTAGGCCTAAAATTTTTCGAAAACGCATTTTTCGAAAAAATTTCTGGCTATCCTATTTTTAGGTGTTTCTGAGTGTTTTGAGACAGGTGCCATTATAGGAAGTTTTTTTTGACCCGTTTCCAGTTTTTGGGTCCGGGCAGTCAAAAAAAAAAAAAAAATTGGTCAAAAAAATTTCGTGCCCATCCTGTCAGTTTGAGCTAAGAAGAGTTTTGAGACACTCGCCATTATAGTGATTTTTCGC